>NW_023493739.1:165000-210000 GCF_013265735.2 Oncorhynchus mykiss | reverse complement strand
AGGGGTAGGGTGTATACTATATACTATACACTATATGTAGGGGTAGGGTGTATACTATACACTATACACTATATGTAGGGGTCGGGTGTATACTATACACTATACACTATATGTAGGGGTCGGGTGTATACTATACACTATACACTATATGTAGGGGTAGGGTGTATACTATATACTATACACTATATGTAGGGGTAGGGTGTATACTATACACTATACACTATATGTAGGGGTAGGGTGTATACTGTACACTATATGTAGGGGTAGGGTGTATACTATACACTATATGTAGGGGTAGGGTGTATACTATACACTATATGTAGGGGTAGGGTGTATACTGTACACTATATGTAGGGGTAGGGTGTATACTGTACACTATATGTAGGGGTAGGGTGTATACTATACACTATATGTAGGGGTAGGGTGTATACTATACACTATATGTAGGGGTAGGGTGTATACTATACACTATATGTAGGGGTAGGGTGTATACTATACACTATATGTAGGGGTAGGGTGTATACTGTACACTATATGTAGGGGTAGGGTGTATACTATACACTATATGTAGGGGTAGGGTGTATACTGTACACTATATGTAGGGGTAGGGTGTATACTATACACTATATGTAGGGGTAGGGTGTATACTGTACACTATATGTAGGGGTAGGGTGTATACTGTACACTATATGTAGGGGTAGGGTGTATACTATACACTATATGTAGGGGTAGGGTGTATACTATACACTATATGTAGGGGTAGGGTGTATACTATACACTATATGTAGGGGTAGGGTGTATACTAAACACTATACACTATATGTAGGGGTAGTGTGTATACTATATACTATACACTATATGTAGGGGTAGGGTGTATACTAAACACTATACACTATATGTAGGGGTAGTGTGTATACTATATACTATACACTATATGTAGGGGTAGGGTGTATACTAAACACTATACACTATATGTAGGGGTAGTGTGTATACTATATACTATACACTATATGTAGGGGTAGGGTGTATACTATACACTATATGTAGGGGTAGGGTGTATACTATACACTATATGTAGGGGTAGGGTGTATACTAAACACTATATGTAGGGGTAGGGTGTATACTAAACACTATACACTATATGTAGGGGTAGTGTGTATACTATATACTATACACTATATGTAGGGGTAGGGTGTATACTATACACTATATGTAGGGGTAGGGTGTATACTATACACTATATGTAGGGGTAGGGTGTATACTATACACTATATGTAGGGGTAGGGTGTATACTAAACACTATACACTATATGTAGGGGTAGTGTGTATACTATATACTATACACTATATGTAGGGGTAGGGTGTATACTATACACTATATGTAGGGGTAGGGTGTATACTATACACTATATGTAGGGGTAGGGTGTATACTATATACTATATGTAGGGTGTATTGCTGAGACCCTCCTCTCCGTGTCTGAGGAGAAGTGGTGAAAAGATCAACTCTGCTGCACAGTAGGATACAGCACCGTCGCCTCCAGCTACATAACTATGTGTCCACTTGGGTTTGTCAACTGTGCATGAAGAGAGAGAGAAGTGAGGGAGGGAGGGAGAGAGAGAGAGACAGAGAGAAGTGAGGAAGGGAGAGAGAGAAGTGAGGGAGGGAGGGAGGGAGGGAGAAGTGAGGGAGAGAGAGAGACAGAGAGAGAGAGACAGAGAGGTGAGGGAGGGAGGGAGAGATAGAAGTGAGGGAGGGAGGGAGGGAGGGAGACAGAGAGAAGTGAGGGAGGGAGGGATGGAGGGAGAGACAGAGAGAAGTGAGGGAGGGAGGGAGAGAGAGAGAAGTGAGGGAGGGAGGGATGGAGGGAGAGACAGAGAGAAGTGAGGGAGGGAGGGATGGAGGGAGAGACAGAGAGAAGTGAGGGAGGGAGGGAGGGAGGGAGGGAGGGAGGGAGACAGAGAGAAGTGAGGGAGGGAGGGAGAGAGAGAAGTGAGGGAGGGAGGGAGGGAGAGAGACAGAGAGAAGTGAAGTGAGGGAGGGATGGAGGGAGAGACAGAGAGAAGTGATGGAGAGAGAGAGAAGTGAGGGAGGGAGGGAGAGAGAGAGAGAGAAAGAGAGAGACAGAGAGAAGTGAGGGAGAGAGAGAGAGAAGTGAGGGAGGGAGGGAGGGAGAGACAGAGAGAAGTGATGGAGAGAGAGAAGTGAGGGAGGGGGAGAGAGAGAGACAGAGAGAAGTGAGGGAGGGAGGGAGAGAGAGAGAGATAAGTGAGGGAGGGAGGGAGGGAGAGAGACAGAGAGAAGTGAGGGAGAGAGATATTATTTATCTCTATAGTTACTGGTTATATACAGTATGATGTATTATTTATCTCTATAGTTACTGGTTATAAACAGTATGATGTATTATTTATCTCTATAGTTACTGGTTATAAACAGTATGATGTATTATTTATCTCTATAGTTACTGGTTATATACAGTATGATGTATTATTTATCTCTATAGTTACTGGTTATATACAGTATGATGTATTATTTATCTCTATAGTTACTGGTTATATACAGTATGATGTATTATTTATCTCTATAGTTACTGGTTATAAACAGTATGATGTATTATTTATCTCTATAGTTACTGGTTATATACAGTATGATGTATTATTTATCTCTATAGTTACTGGTTATATACAGTATGATGTATTATTTATCTCTATGGTTACTGGTTATATACAGTATGATGTATTATTTATCTCTATGGTTACTGGCTGTTTTCTGTCCGGTATGATGTATTATTTATCTCTATGGTTACTGGTTATATACAGTATGATGTATTATTTATCTCTATAGTTACTGGTTATATACAGTATGATGTATTATTTATCTCTATGGTTACTGGTTATATACAGTATGATGTATTATTTATCTCTATAGTTACTGGTTATATACAGTATGATGTATTATTTATCTCTATAGTTACTGGTTATATACAGTATGATGTATTATTTATCTCTATGGTTACTGGTTATATACAGTATGATGTATTATTTATCTCTATGGTTACTGGTTGTTTTCTGTCCGGTATGATGTATTATTTATCTCTATGGTTACTGGTTATATACAGTATGATGTATTATTTATCTCTATGGTTACTGGTTCTGTCCAGTATGATGTATTATTTATCTCTATAGTTACTGGTTATATACAGTATGATGTATTATTTATCTCTATAGTTACTGGTTATATACAGTATGATGTATTATTTATCTCTATAGTTACTGGTTATATACAGTATGATGTATTATTTATCTCTATAGTTACTGGTTATATACAGTATGATGTATTATTTACCTCTATAGTTACTGGTTATATACAGTATGATGTATTATTTATCTCTATGGTTACTGGTTCTGTCCAGTATGATGTATTATTTATCTCTATAGTTACTGGCTGTGTTCTGTCCGGTTTATGTATTATTTATCTCTATAGTTACTGGTTATAAACAGTAAAATGTATTATTTATCTCTATAGTTACTGGTTATATACAGTATGATGTATTATTTATCTCTATAGTTACTGGTTATATACAGTATGATGTATTATTTATCTCTATAGTTACTGGTTATATACAGTATGATGTATTATTTATCTCTATGGTTACTGGCTGTGTTCTGTCCGGTATGATGTATTATTTATCTCTATGGTTACTGGTTATATACAGTATGATGTATTATTTATCTCTATAGTTACTGGTTATATACAGTATGATGTATTATTTATCTCTATAGTTACTGGTTATATACAGTATGATGTATTATTTACCTCTATAGTTACTGGTTATATACAGTATGATGTATTATTTATCTCTATAGTTACTGGTTATATACAGTATGATGTATTATTTATCTCTATAGTTACTGGTTATATACAGTATGATGTATTATTTATCTCTATGGTTAGTGGTTATATACAGTATGATGTATTATTTATCTCTATAGTTACTGGTTATATACAGTATGATGTATTATTTATCTCTATAGTTACTGGTTATATACAGTATGATGTATTATTTATCTCTATAGTTACTGGTTATATACAGTATGATGTATTATTTACCTCTATGGTTACTGGTTATAAACAGTATGATGTGTTATTTATCTCTATAGTTACTGGTTATATACAGTAAAATGTATTATTTATCTCTATAGTTACTGGTTATATACAGTATGATGTATTATTTATCTCTATAGTTACTGGTTATAAACAGTATGATGTATTATTTATCTCTATAGTTACTGGTTATATACAGTATGATGTATTATTTATCTCTATGGTTACTGGTTATATACAGTATGATGTATTATTTATCTCTATAGTTACTGGTTATATACAGTATGATGTATTATTTATCTCTATAGTTACTGGTTATATACAGTATGATGTATTATTTATCTCTATAGTTACTGGTTATATACAGTATGATGTATTATTTATCTCTATGGTTACTGGCTGTTTTCTGTCCGGTATGATGTATTATTTATCTCTATGGTTACTGGTTATATACAGTATGATGTATTATTTATCTCTATGGTTACTGGCTGTGTTCTGTCCGGTATGATGTATTATTTATCTCTATGGTTACTGGTTATATACAGTATGATGTATTATTAATCTCTATAGTTACTGGTTATATACAGTATGATGTATTATTTATCTCTATGGTTACTGGTTATAAACAGTATGATGTGTTATTTATCTCTATAGTTACTGGTTATATACAGTATGATGTGTTATTTATCTCTATAGTTACTGGTTATATACAGTATGATGTATTATTTATCTCTATAGTTACTGGTTATATACAGTATGATGTGTTATTTATCTCTATAGTTACTGGTTATATACAGTATGATGTATTATTTATCTCTATAGTTACTGGTTATATACAGTATGATGTATTATTTATCTCTATGGTTACTGGCTGTGTTCTGTCCGGTATGATGTATTATTTATCTCTATAGTTACTGGTTATATACAGTATGATGTATTATTTATCTCTATAGTTACTGGTTATATACAGTATGATGTATTATTTATCTCTATAGTTACTGGTTATAAACAGTATGATGTATTATTTATCTCTATGGTTACTGGTTATATACAGTATGATGTATTATTTATCTCTATAGTTACTGGTTATATACAGTATGATGTATTATTTATCTCTATAGTTACTGGTTATATACAGTATGATGTATTATTAATCTCTATAGTTACTGGTTATATACAGTATGATGTATTATTTATCTCTATAGTTACTGGTTATATACAGTAAAATGTATTATTTATCTCTATGGTTACTGGTTATATACAGTATGATGTATTATTTATCTCTATGGTTACTGGCTGTGTTCTGTCCGGTTTATGTATTATTTATCTCTATAGTTACTGGTTATATACAGTAAAATGTATTATTTATCTCTATAGTTACTGGCTGTGTTCTGTCCGGTTTATGTATTATTTATCTCTATAGTTACTGGTTATAAACAGTATGATGTATTATTTATCTCTATGGTTACTGGTTCTGTCCAGTATGATGTATTATTTATCTCTATAGTTACTGGTTATAAACAGTATGATGTATTATTTATCTCTATAGTTACTGGTTATATACAGTATGATGTATTATTTATCTCTATAGTTACTGGTTATACACAGTAAAATGTATTATTTATCTCTATGGTTACTGGCTGTTTTCTGTCCGGTATGATGTATTATTTATCTCTATGGTTACTGGTTATATACAGTATGATGTATTATTTATCTCTATAGTTACTGGTTATATACAGTATGATGTATTATTTATCTCTATAGTTACTGGTTATATACAGTATGATGTATTATTTATCTCTATAGTTACTGGTTATATACAGTATGATGTATTATTTATCTCTATGGTTACTGGCTGTGCTCTGTCCGGTATGATGTATTATTTATCTCTATGGTTACTGGTTCTGTCCAGTATGATGTATTATTTATCGCTATAGTTACTGGCTGTGTTCTGTCCGGTATGATGTATTATTTATCTCTATAGTTACTGGTTATATACAGTATGATGTGTTATTTATCTCTATGGTTACTGGTTCTGTCCAGTATGATGTATTATTTATCTCTATAGTTACTGGTTATATACAGTATGATGTATTATTTATCTCTATGGTTACTGGCTGTGTTCTGTCCGGTATGATGTATTATTTATCTCTATAGTTACTGGTTATATACAGTATGATGTATTATTTATCTCTATGGTTACTGGTTATATACAGTATGATGTATTATTTATCTCTATAGTTACTGGTTATATACAGTATGATGTATTATTTATCTCTATAGTTACTGGTTATATACAGTATGATGTATTATTTATCTCTATGGTTACTGGTTATATACAGTATGATGTATTATTTATCTCTATGGTTACTGGTTATATACAGTATGATGTATTATTTATCTCTATAGTTACTGGTTATATACAGTATGATGTATTATTTATCTCTATGGTTACTGGCTGTTTTCTGTCCGGTATGATGTATTAGTTATCTCTATGGTTACTGGCTGTGTTCTGTCCGGTATGATGTCTTATTTATCTCAATGGTTACTGGCTGTGTTCTGTCCGGTATGATGTATTATTCATCTCTATGGTTACTGGCTGTGTTCTGTTCGGTATGAAACGTACCTTTTCTGTGAATAACACCTGTCTGTTTCTCACAGCTCCCTCTGAACCAACGTTGGCCGCAGATAGATGGTACCCTGGTCAATAAAACACTAGCCAAGTTTATACAAACTTTAGAAAATTACTGGAGGTGCACTTTTCGAGACAAGCTTTGGTAAAAAATGGCTTTCCACAGGGACAGAAGGGAAGATTTGTAGGAAGGTGGGTAGACAGATTGAAGTGGTTTGAGTTGTTGGATGAGCTGCTGAATGCCAACATATGCCCTAGTACTCTCTGTCTCTCTATGTCTCTCTCTCTCTTTCTCTCTCTCTCTCTCTCTCTCTCTCTCTCTCTCTCTCTCTCTGTCTCTCTGTCTCTCTCTCTCTGTCTCTCTCCGTCTCTGTCTCTCTCTGTCTCGTCTCTGTCTCTGTCTCTCTCTGTCTCTGACTCTGTCTCTGTCTCTCTCTCTCTCTCTCTGACAAAGAGGGAGAGAGGGAGAGAGAGGGAGAGAGGAGAAAGAGGGAGAGAGGGAGAAAGAGGGAGAAAGGGAGAGAGAGGGAGAGAGGGAGAAAGAGGGATAGAGAAGGAGAGAGGGAGAAAGAGGGAGAGAGGGAGAGAGAGGGAGAGAGAGAGAAAGAGGGAGAGAGGGAGAAAGAGGGAGAGAGGGAGAAAGAGGGAGAGAGGGAGAAAGAGGGAGAGAGGGAGAGAGAGGGATAGAGAAGGAGAGAGGGAGAAAGAGGGAGAGAGGGAGAAAGAGGGAGAGAGGGATAAAGAGTGAGAGAGGGAGAAAGAGGGAGAGAGGGAGAGAGAGAGGGAGAGAGAGGGAGGGAGAGGGAGAAAGAGGGAGAGAGGGAGAGAGAGGGAGAGAGAGGGAGAAAGAGGGAGAGAGGGAGAAAGAGGGAGAGAGGGAGAAAGAGGGCACGGCGCTACGGAAAGAGAAGGGGACGTGACGAAGAGAGAAAGAGATCCATAGAATAGATGTAGAGATTGACAGAGAGTAGAAAGAGGGAGCTTTAGTCCCTAATGGTGCTCTCTTCCCTCTGTAGTGCACCGGAGCCTTTTAGGATGTCAAGGCAGGGATCCATTTGGGACGGAACCTCTGCAGTGAGTTGGTAGGGATCCATTTGGGACGGAACCTCTGTAATGTTCCACTCTGCAGTGAGTTGGCAGGGATCCATTTGGGACGGAACCTCTGCAGTGAGTTGGTAGGGATCCATTTGGGACAGACCCTCTGCCGTGAGTTGGTAGAGATCCATTTGGGACGGATCCTCTGCAGTGAGTTGGTAGGGATCCATTTGGGACAGAACCTCTGCAGTGAGTTGGTAGGGATCCATTTGGGAAAGAACCTCTGCAGTGAGTTGGTAGGGATCCATTTGGGACAGAACCTCTGCAGTGAGTTGGTAGGGATCCATTTGGGACAGAACCTCTGCAGTGAGTTGGTAGGGATCCATTTGGGACAGACCCTCTGCAGTGAGTTGGTAGGGATCCATTTGGGACAGAACCTCTGCAGTGAGTTGGTAGGGATCCATTTGGGACAGAACCTCTGCAGTGAGTTGGTAACACGTTTTAATAGGAGATGGAATGTCATTTCGGCAGCTTACGATCAAAAAGGAAGGAAAGAGACAGTGGGTTTTGTACTGAGTCTACCGCCTCGTCTTCACAGGAAGGAATGAGACAGTGGGTTTTGTACTGAGTCTACCGCCTCGTCTTCACAGGAAGGAATGAGACAGTGGGTTTTGTACTGAGTCTACCGCCTCGTCTTCACAGGAAGGAATGAGACAGTGGGTTTTGTACTGAGTCTACCGTCTCGTCTTCACAGGAAGGAATGAGACAGTGGGTTTTGTACTGAGTCTACCGCCTCGTCTTCACAGGAAGGAATGAGATAGTGGGTTTTGTACAGAGTCTACCGCCTCGTCTTCACAGGAAGGAAAGAGACAGTGGGTTTTGTACTGAGTCTACCGCCTCGTCTTCACAGGAAGGAATGAGACAGTGGGTTTTGTACTGTCTACCTCCTCGTCTTCACAGGAAGGAATGAGACAGTGGGTTTTGTACTGAGTCTACCGCCTCGTCTTCACAGGAAGGAATGAGACAGTGGGTTTTGTACTGAGTCTACCGCCTCGTCTTCACAGGAAGGAATGAGACAGTGGGTTTTGTACTGTCTACCTCCTCGTCTTCACAGGAAGGAATGAGACAGTGGGTTTTGTAATGTCTACCTCCTCGTCTTCACAGGAAGGAATGAGACAGTGGGTTTTGTACTGAGTCTACCGCCTCGTCTTCACAGGAAGGAATGAGACAGTGGGTTTTGTACAGAGTCTACCGCCTCGTCTTCACAGGAAGGAATGAGACAGTGGGTTTTGTACTGAGTCTACCGCCTCGTCTTCACAGGAAGGAATGAGACAGTGGGTTTTGTACTGAGTCTACCGCCTCGTCTTCACAGGAAGGAATGAGACAGTGGGTTTTGTACTGAGTCTACCGCCTCGTCTTCACAGGAAGGAATGAGACAGTGGGTTTTGTACTGAGTCTACCGCCTCGTCTTCACAGGAAGGAATGAGACAGTGGGTTTTGTACTGAGTCTACCGTCTCGTCTTCACAGGAAGGAATGAGACAGTGGGTTTTGTACTGAGTCTACCGCCTCGTCTTCACAGGAAGGAATGAGATAGTGGGTTTTGTACAGAGTCTACCGCCTCGTCTTCACAGGAAGGAAAGAGACAGTGGGTTTTGTACTGAGTCTACCGCCTCGTCTTCACAGGAAGGAATGAGACAGTGGGTTTTGTACTGTCTACCTCCTCGTCTTCACAGGAAGGAATGAGACAGTGGGTTTTGTACTGAGTCTACCGCCTCGTCTTCACAGGAAGGAATGAGACAGTGGGTTTTGTACTGAGTCTACCGCCTCGTCTTCACAGGAAGGAATGAGACAGTGGGTTTTGTACTGTCTACCTCCTCGTCTTCACAGGAAGGAATGAGACAGTGGGTTTTGTAATGTCTACCTCCTCGTCTTCACAGGAAGGAATGAGACAGTGGGTTTTGTACTGAGTCTACCGCCTCGTCTTCACAGGAAGGAATGAGACAGTGGGTTTTGTACAGAGTCTACCGCCTCGTCTTCACAGGAAGGAATGAGACAGTGGGTTTTGTACTGAGTCTACCGCCTCGTCTTCACAGGAAGGAATGAGACAGTGGGTTTTGTACTGAGTCTACCGCCTCGTCTTCACAGGAAGGAATGAGACAGTGGGTTTTGTAAATAGTCTACCGCCTCGTCTTCACAGGAAGGAATGGACAATGGGTTTTGTACTGAGTCTACCGCCTCGTCTTCACAGGAAGGAATGAGACAGTGGGTTTTGTACTGAGTCTACCGCCTCGTCTTCACAGGAAGGAATGAGACAGTGGGTTTTGTAATGAGTCTACCGCCTCGTCTTCACAGGAAGGAATGAGACAGTGGGTTTTGTACTGAGTCTACCGCCTCGTCTTCACAGGAAGGAATGAGACAGTGGGTTTTGTACTGAGTCTACCGCCTCGTCTTCACAGGAAGGAATGAGACAGTGGGTTTTGTACTGAGTCTACCGCCTCGTCTTCACAGGAAGGAATGAGACAGTGGGTTTTGTACTGAGTCTACCGCCTCGTCTTCACAGGAAGGAATGAGACAGTGGGTTTTGTACTGAGTCTACCGCCTCGTCTTCACAGGAAGGAATGAGACAGTGGGTTTTGTACTGAGTCTACCGCCTCGTCTTCACAGGAAGGAATGAGACAGTGGGTTTTGTACTGAGTCTACCGCCTCGTCTTCACAGGAAGGAATGAGACAGTGGGTTTTGTACTGAGTCTACCGCCTCGTCTTCACAGGAAGGAATGAGACAGTGGGTTTTGTACTGAGTCTACCGCCTCGTCTTCACAGGAAGGAATGAGACAGTGGGTTTTGTACTGAGTCTACCGCCTCGTCTTCACAGGAAGGAATGAGACAGTGGGTTTTGTACTGAGTCTACCGCCTCGTCTTCACAGGAAGGAATGAGACAGTGGGTTTTGTACTGAGTCTACCGCCTCGTCTTCACAGGAAGGAATGAGACAGTGGGTTTTGTACTGAGTCTACCGCCTCGTCTTCACAGGAAGGAATGAGACAGTGGGTTTTGTACAGAGTCTACCGCCTCGTCTTCACAGGAAGGAATGAGACAGTGGGTTTTGTAATGAGTCTACCGCCTCGTCTTCACAGGAAGGAATGAGACAGTGGGTTTTGTACTGAGTCTACCGCCTCGTCTTCACAGGAAGGAATGAGACAGTGGGTTTTGTACTGAGGCTACCGCCTCGTCTTCACAGGAAGGAATGAGACAGTGGGTTTTGTACTGAGTCTACCGCCTCGTCATCACAGGAAGGAATGAGACAGTGGGTTTTGTACTGAGTCTACCGCCTCGTCTTCACAGGAAGGAATGAGACAGTGGGTTTTGTACTGAGTCTACCGCCTCGTCTTCACAGGAAGGAATGAGACAGTGGGTTTTGTACTGAGTCTACCGCCTCGTCTTCACAGGAAGGAATGAGACAGTGGGTTTTGTACTGAGTCTACCGCGTCGTCTTCACAGGAAGGAATGAGACAGTGGGTTTTGTACAGAGTCTACCGCCTCGTCTTCACAGGAAGGAATGAGACAGTGGGTTTTGTACAGAGTCTACCGCCTCGTCTTCACAGGAAGGAATGAGACAGTGGGTTTTGTACTGAGTCTACCGCCTCGTCTTCACAGGAAGGAATGAGACAGTGGGTTTTGTACTGAGTCTACCGCCTCGTCTTCACAGGAAGGAATGAGACAGTGGGTTTTGTACTGAGTCTACCGCCTCGTCTTCACAGGAAGGAATGAGACAGTGGGTTTTGTACTGAGTCTACCGCCTCGTCTTCACAGGAAGGAATGATACAGTGGGTTTTGTACTGAGTCTACCGCCTCGTCTTCACAGGAAGGAATGAGACAGTGGGTTTTGTACTGAGTCTACCGCCTCGTCTTCACAGGAAGGAATGAGACAGTGGGTTTTGTACTGAGTCAACCGCCTCGTCTTCACAGGAAGGAATGAGACAGTGGGTTTTGTACTGACTCTACCGCCTCGTCTTCACAGGAAGGAATGAGACAGTGGGTTTTGTACTGAGTCTACCGCCGCGTCTTCACAGGAAGGAATGAGACAGTGGGTTTTGTACTGAGTCTACCGCCTCGTCTTCACAGGAAGGAATGAGACAGTGGGTTTTGTACTGAGTCTACCGCCTCGTCTTCACAGGAAGGAATGAGACAGTGGGTTTTGTACTGAGTCTACCGCCTCGTCTTCACAGGAAGGAATGAGACAGTGGGTTTTGTACTGAGTCTACCGCCTCGTCTTCACAGGAAGGAATGAGACAGTGGGTTTTGTACTGAGTCTACCGCCTCGTCTTCACAGGAAGGAATGAGACAGTGGGTTTTGTACTGAGTCTACCGCCTCGTCTTCACAGGAAGGAATGAGACAGTGGGTTTTGTACTGAGTCTACCGCCTCGTCTTCACAGGAAGGAATGAGACAGTGGGTTTTGTACTGAGTCTACCGCCTCGTCTTCACAGGAAGGAATGAGACAGTGGGTTTTGTACTGAGTCTACCGCCTCGTCTTCACAGGAAGGAATGAGACAGTGGGTTTTGTACTGAGTCTACCGCCTCGTCTTCACAGGAAGGAATGAGACAGTGGGTTTTGTACTGAGTCTACCGCCTCGTCTTCACAGGAAGGAATGAGACAGTGGGTTTTGTACTGAGTCTACCACCTCGTCTTCACAGGAAGGAATGAGACAGTGGGTTTTGTACTGAGTCTACCGCCTCGTCTTCACAGGAAGGAATGAGACAGTGGGTTTTGTACTGAGTCTACCGCCTCGTCTTCACAGGAAGGAATGAGACAGTGGGTTTTGTACAGAGTCTACCGCCTCGTCTTCACAGGAAGGAATGAGACAGTGGGTTTTGTAATGAGTCTACCGCCTCGTCTTCACAGGAAGGAATGAGACAGTGGGTTTTGTACTGAGTCTACCGCCTCGTCTTCACAGGAAGGAATGAGACAGTGGGTTTTGTACTGAGGCTACCGCCTCGTCTTCACAGGAAGGAATGAGACAGTGGGTTTTGTACTGAGTCTACCGCCTCGTCTTCACAGGAAGGAATGAGACAGTGGGTTTTGTACTGAGTCTACCGCCTCGTCTTCACAGGAAGGAATGAGACAGTGGGTTTTGTACTGAGTCTACCGCCTCGTCTTCACAGGAAGGAATGAGACAGTGGGTTTTGTACTGAGTCTACCGCCTCATCTTCACAGGAAGGAATGAGACAGTGGGTTTTGTACTGAGTCTACCGCGTCGTCTTCACAGGAAGGAATGAGACAGTGGGTTTTGTACTGAGTCAACCGCCTCGTCTTCACAGGAAGGAATGAGACAGTGGGTTTTGTACTGAGTCTACCGCCGCGTCTTCACAGGAAGGAATGAGACAGTGGGTTTTGTACTGAGTCTACCGCCTCGTCTTCACAGGAAGGAATGAGACAGTGGGTTTTGTACTGAGTCTACTGCCTCGTCTTCACAGGAAGGAATGAGACAGTGGGTTTTGTACTGAGTCTACCACCTCATCTTCACAGGAAGGAATGAGACAGTGGGTTTTGTACTGAGTCTACCGCGTCGTCTTCACAGGAAGGAATGAGACAGTGGGTTTTGTACTGAGTCAACCGCCTCGTCTTCACAGGAAGGAATGAGACAGTGGGTTTTGTACTGAGTCTACCGCCGCGTCTTCACAGGAAGGAATGAGACAGTGGGTTTTGTACTGAGTCTACCGCCTCGTCTTCACAGGAAGGAATGAGACAGTGGGTTTTCTACTGAGTCTACCGCCTCGTCTTCACAGGAAGGAATGAGACAGTGGGTTTTGTACTGAGTCTACCGCCTCGTCTTCACAGGAAGGAATGAGACAGTGGGTTTTGTACAGAGTCTACCGCCTCGTCTTCACAGGAAGGAATGAGACAGTGGGTTTTGTACTGAGTCTACCGCCTCGTCTTCACAGGAAGGAATGAGACAGTGGGTTTTGTACTGTCTACCTCCTCGTCTTCACAGGAAGGAATAAGACAGTGGGTTTTGTACTGTCTACCTCCTCGTCTTCACTGGAAGGAATGAGACAGTGGGTTTTGTACTGAGTCTACCGCCTCGTCTTCACAGGAAGGAATGAGACAGTGGGTTTTGTACAGAGTCTACCGCCTCGTCTTCACAGGAAGGAATGAGACAGTGGGTTTTGTACTGAGTCTACCACCTCGTCTTCACAGGAAGGAATGAGACAGTGGGTTTTGTACTGAGTCTAACGCCTCGTCTTCACAGGAAGGAATGAGACAGTGGGTTTTGTACTGAGTCTACCGCCTCGTCTTCACAGGAAGGAATGAGACAGTGGGTTTTGTACTGAGTCTACCGCCTCGTCTTCACAGGAAGGAATGAGACAGTGGGTTTTGTACTGTCTACCTCCTCGTCTTCACAGGAAGGAATAAGACAGTGGGTTTTGTACTGTCTACCTCCTCGTCTTCACTGGAAGGAATGAGACAGTGGGTTTTGTACAGAGTCTACCGCCTCGTCTTCACAGGAAGGAATGAGACAGTGGGTTTTGTACAGAGTCTACCGCCTCGTCTTCACAGGAAGGAATGAGACAGTGGGTTTTGTAATGAGTCTACCGCCTCGTCTTCACAGGAAGGAATGAGACAGTGGGTTTTGTACTGAGGCTACCGCCTCGTCTTCACAGGAAGGAATGAGACAGTGGGTTTTGTACTGAGTCTACCGCCTCGTCTTCACAGGAAGGAATGAGACAGTGGGTTTTGTACTGAGTCTACCGCCTCGTCTTCACAGGAAGGAATGAGACAGTGGGTTTTGTACTGAGTCTACCGCCTCGTCTTCACAGGAAGGAATGAGACAGTGGGTTTTGTACAGAGTCTACCGCCTCGTCTTCACAGGAAGGAATGAGACAGTGGGTTTTGTACAGAGTCTACCGCCTCCTCTTCACAGGAAGGAATGAGACAGTGGGTTTTGTACTGAGTCTACCGCCTCGTCTTCACAGGAAGGAATGAGACAGTGGGTTTTGTACTGAGTCTACCGCCTCGTCTTCACAGGAAGGAATGAGACAGTGGGTTTTGTACTGAGTCTACCGCCTCGTCTTCACAGGAAGGAATGAGACAGTGGGTTTTGTACTGAGTCTACCGCCTCGTCTTCACAGGAAGGAATGATACAGTGGGTTTTCTACTGAGTCTACCGCCTCGTCTTCACAGGAAGGAATGAGACAGTGGGTTTTGTACTGAGTCTACCGCCTCGTCTTCACAGGAAGGAATGAGACAGTGGGTTTTGTACTGAGTCAACCGCCTCGTCTTCACAGGAAGGAATGAGACAGTGTGTTTTGTACTGACTCTACCGCCTCGTCTTCACAGGAAGGAATGAGACAGTGGGTTTTGTACTGAGTCAACCGCCTCGTCTTCACAGGAAGGAATGAGACAGTGGGTTTTGTACTGTCTACCTCCTCGTCTTCACAGGAAGGAATGAGACAGTGGGTTTTGTACAGAGTCTACCGCCGCGTCTTCACAGGAAGGAATGAGACAGTGGGTTTTGTACTGAGTCTACCGCCTCGTCTTCACAGGAAGGAATGAGACAGTGGGTTTTGTACTGAGTCTACCGCCTCGTCTTCACAGGAAGGAATGAGACAGTGGGTTTTGTACTGAGTCTACCGCCTCGTCTTCACAGGAAGGAATGAGACAGTGGGTTTTGTACAGAGTCTACCGCCTCGTCTTCACAGGAAGGAATGAGACAGTGGGTTTTGTACTGAGTCTACCGCCTCGTCTTCACAGGAAGGAATGAGACAGTGGGTTTTGTACTGAGTCTACCGCCTCGTCTTCACAGGAAGGAATGAGACAGTGGGTTTTGTACTGTCGACCTCCTCGTCTTCACAGGAAGGAATAAGACAGTGGGTTTTGTACTGTCTACCTCCTCGTCTTCACAGGAAGGAATGAGACAGTGGGTTTTGTACTGAGTCTACCGCCTCGTCTTCACAGGAAGGAATGAGACAGTGGGTTTTGTACAGAGTCTACCGCCTCGTCTTCACAGGAAGGAATGAGACAGTGGGTTTTGTACTGAGTCTACCACCTCGTCTTCACAGGAAGGAATGAGACAGTGGGTTTTGTACAGAGTCTACCGCCTCGTCTTCACAGGAAGGAATGAGACAGTGGGTTTTGTAATGAGTCTACCGCCTCGTCTTCACAGGAAGGAATGAGACAGTGGGTTTTGTACTGAGTCTACCGCCTCGTCTTCACAGGAAGGAATGAGACAGTGGGTTTTGTACTGAGGCTACCGCCTCGTCTTCACAGGAAGGAATGAGACAGTGGGTTTTGTACTGAGTCTACCGCCTCGTCTTCACAGGAAGGAATGAGACAGTGGGTTTTGTACTGAGTCTACCGCCTCGTCTTCACAGGAAGGAATGAGACAGTGGGTTTTGTACTGAGTCTACCGCCTCGTCTTCACAGGAAGGAATGAGACAGTGGGTTTTGTACTGAGTCTACCGCCTCGTCTTCACAGGAAGGAATGAGACAGTGGGTTTTGTACTGAGTCTACCGCCTCATCTTCACAGGAAGGAATGAGACAGTGGGTTTTGTACTGAGTCTACCGCGTCGTCTTCACAGGAAGGAATGAGACAGTGGGTTTTGTACTGAGTCAACCGCCTCGTCTTCACAGGAAGGAATGAGACAGTGGGTTTTGTACTGAGTCTACCGCCGCGTCTTCACAGGAAGGAATGAGACAGTGGGTTTTGTACTGAGTCTACCGCCTCGTCTTCACAGGAAGGAATGAGACAGTGGGTTTTGTACTGAGTCTACTGCCTCGTCTTCACAGGAAGGAATGAGACAGTGGGTTTTGTACTGAGTCTACCACCTCATCTTCACAGGAAGGAATGAGACAGTGGGTTTTGTACTGAGTCTACCGCGTCGTCTTCACAGGAAGGAATGAGACAGTGGGTTTTGTACTGAGTCAACCGCCTCGTCTTCACAGGAAGGAATGAGACAGTGGGTTTTGTACTGAGTCTACCGCCGCGTCTTCACAGGAAGGAATGAGACAGTGGGTTTTGTACTGAGTCTACCGCCTCGTCTTCACAGGAAGGAATGAGACAGTGGGTTTTCTACTGAGTCTACCGCCTCGTCTTCACAGGAAGGAATGAGACAGTGGGTTTTGTACTGAGTCTACCGCCTCGTCTTCACAGGAAGGAATGAGACAGTGGGTTTTGTACAGAGTCTACCGCCTCGTCTTCACAGGAAGGAATGAGACAGTGGGTTTTGTACTGAGTCTACCGCCTCGTCTTCACAGGAAGGAATGAGACAGTGGGTTTTGTACTGTCTACCTCCTCGTCTTCACAGGAAGGAATAAGACAGTGGGTTTTGTACTGTCTACCTCCTCGTCTTCACTGGAAGGAATGAGACAGTGGGTTTTGTACTGAGTCTACCGCCTCGTCTTCACAGGAAGGAATGAGACAGTGGGTTTTGTACAGAGTCTACCGCCTCGTCTTCACAGGAAGGAATGAGACAGTGGGTTTTGTACTGAGTCTACCACCTCGTCTTCACAGGAAGGAATGAGACAGTGGGTTTTGTACTGAGTCTAACGCCTCGTCTTCACAGGAAGGAATGAGACAGTGGGTTTTGTACTGAGTCTACCGCCTCGTCTTCACAGGAAGGAATGAGACAGTGGGTTTTGTACTGAGTCTACCGCCTCGTCTTCACAGGAAGGAATGAGACAGTGGGTTTTGTACTGTCTACCTCCTCGTCTTCACAGGAAGGAATAAGACAGTGGGTTTTGTACTGTCTACCTCCTCGTCTTCACTGGAAGGAATGAGACAGTGGGTTTTGTACAGAGTCTACCGCCTCGTCTTCACAGGAAGGAATGAGACAGTGGGTTTTGTACAGAGTCTACCGCCTCGTCTTCACAGGAAGGAATGAGACAGTGGGTTTTGTAATGAGTCTACCGCCTCGTCTTCACAGGAAGGAATGAGACAGTGGGTTTTGTACTGAGGCTACCGCCTCGTCTTCACAGGAAGGAATGAGACAGTGGGTTTTGTACTGAGTCTACCGCCTCGTCTTCACAGGAAGGAATGAGACAGTGGGTTTTGTACTGAGTCTACCGCCTCGTCTTCACAGGAAGGAATGAGACAGTGGGTTTTGTACTGAGTCTACCGCCTCGTCTTCACAGGAAGGAATGAGACAGTGGGTTTTGTACAGAGTCTACCGCCTCGTCTTCACAGGAAGGAATGAGACAGTGGGTTTTGTACAGAGTCTACCGCCTCCTCTTCACAGGAAGGAATGAGACAGTGGGTTTTGTACTGAGTCTACCGCCTCGTCTTCACAGGAAGGAATGAGACAGTGGGTTTTGTACTGAGTCTACCGCCTCGTCTTCACAGGAAGGAATGAGACAGTGGGTTTTGTACTGAGTCTACCGCCTCGTCTTCACAGGAAGGAATGAGACAGTGGGTTTTGTACTGAGTCTACCGCCTCGTCTTCACAGGAAGGAATGATACAGTGGGTTTTCTACTGAGTCTACCGCCTCGTCTTCACAGGAAGGAATGAGACAGTGGGTTTTGTACTGAGTCTACCGCCTCGTCTTCACAGGAAGGAATGAGACAGTGGGTTTTGTACTGAGTCAACCGCCTCGTCTTCACAGGAAGGAATGAGACAGTGTGTTTTGTACTGACTCTACCGCCTCGTCTTCACAGGAAGGAATGAGACAGTGGGTTTTGTACTGAGTCTACCGCCGCGTCTTCACAGGAAGGAATGAGACAGTGGGTTTTGTACTGAGTCTACCGCCTCGTCTTCACAGGAAGGAATGAGACAGTGGGTTTTGTACTGAGTCTACCGCCTCGTCTTCACAGGAAGGAATGAGACAGTGGGTTTTGTACTGAGTCTACCGCCTCGTCTTCACAGGAAGGAATGAGACAGTGGGTTTTGTACAGAGTCTACCGCCTCGTCTTCACAGGAAGGAATGAGACAGTGGGTTTTGTACTGAGTCTACCGCCTCGTCTTCACAGGAAGGAATGAGACAGTGGGTTTTGTACTGAGTCTACCGCCTCGTCTTCACAGGAAGGAATGAGACAGTGGGTTTTGTACTGTCGACCTCCTCGTCTTCACAGGAAGGAATAAGACAGTGGGTTTTGTACTGTCTACCTCCTCGTCTTCACAGGAAGGAATGAGACAGTGGGTTTTGTACTGAGTCTACCGCCTCGTCTTCACAGGAAGGAATGAGACAGTGGGTTTTGTACAGAGTCTACCGCCTCGTCTTCACAGGAAGGAATGAGACAGTGGGTTTTGTACTGAGTCTACCACCTCGTCTTCACAGGAAGGAATGAGACAGTGGGTTTTGTACAGAGTCTACCGCCTCGTCTTCACAGGAAGGAATGAGACAGTGGGTTTTGTAATGAGTCTACCGCCTCGTCTTCACAGGAAGGAATGAGACAGTGGGTTTTGTACTGAGTCTACCGCCTCGTCTTCACAGGAAGGAATGAGACAGTGGGTTTTGTACTGAGGCTACCGCCTCGTCTTCACAGGAAGGAATGAGACAGTGGGTTTTGTACTGAGTCTACCGCCTCGTCTTCACAGGAAGGAATGAGACAGTGGGTTTTGTACTGAGTCTACCGCGTCGTCTTCACAGGAAGGAATGAGACAGTGGGTTTTGTACAGAGTCTACCGCCTCGTCTTCACAGGAAGGAATGAGACAGTGGGTTTTGTACTGAGTCTACCGCCTCGTCTTCACAGGAAGGAATGAGACAGTGGGTTTTGTACTGAGTCTACCGCCTTGTCTTCACAGGAAGGAATGAGACAGTGGGTTTTGTACTGAGTCTACCGCCTCGTCTTCACAGGAAGGAATGAGACAGTGGGTTTTGTACTGAGTCTACCGCCTCGTCTTCACAGGAAGGAATGATACAGTGGGTTTTGTACTGAGTCTACCGCCTCGTCTTCACAGGAAGGAATGAGACAGTGGGTTTTGTACTGAGGCTACCGCCTCGTCTTCACAGGAAGGAATGAGACAGTGGGTTTTGTACTGAGTCTACCGCCTCGTCTTCACAGGAAGGAATGAGACAGTGGGTTTTGTTGGTGATGGAAGACAAATGTACTTGACGTATATAAGCCACAGAAATCATACAGATTCTTAAAAAGACATACTGGTGTGTGTGTGTACGTGCGCGTGCGTACGTTTGTGTCTGTGAGTGTTCTTGATATCACCGGTGGTTGGGTTGGCTCTTGGTGTGTGTGTGTGTGTGTGTGTGTGTGTGTGTGTGTGTGTGTGTGTGTGTGTGTGTGTGTGTGTGTGTGTGTGTGTGTGTGTGTGTGTGTGTGTGTGTGTGTGTGTGTCTGTGAGTGTTCTTGATATCACCGGTGGTTGGGTTGGCTCTTGGTGTGTGTGTGTGTGTGTGTGTGTGTGTGTGTGTGTGTGTGTGTGTGTCTGTGAGTGTACTTGATATCACCGGTGGTTGGGTTTGCTCTTGGTGTGTGTGTGTGTGTGTGTCTGTGAGTGTTCTTGATATCACCGGTGGTTGGGTTTGCTCTTGGTGTGTGTGTGTGTGTGTGTCTGTGAGTGTTCTTGATATCACCGGTGGTTGGGTTGGACTTATTGGCTCTTGAAATGAAGGTATCTTGTGAAACTCCCTACAGTTCTTCACGTAACGTGCTGTCTTGTTTGTGATGCCAAATGTACTTGATCTACAGTAAGTCAAAGAGTTGTTGTCTGTTGGTATCTGAGGGACCTAGAAGTGGAACGAGTCACATTCAGTCTACTGTATCCTAGAACTCCTTGTTTCTATGTCTGACTTTTCCTCTCTGAATCAATAGACTTCCATATATGCATCTATTTCATCAACTGATTATTATAGTTATGTACTGTCCTTTCTCTTCTTCTCTCCTTTCCTCTCTCTTCTTCTCTCCTTTCCTCTCTCTTCTTCTCTCCTTTCCTCTCTCTTCTTCTCTCCTTTCCTCTCTGAATCAATAGACTTCCATATGTGCATCTATTTCATCAACTGATTATTATAGTTATGTACTGTCCTCTCTCTTCTTCTCTCCTTTCCTCTCTCTTCTTCTCTCCTTTCCTCTCTCTTCTTCTCTCCTTTCCTCTCTCTTCTTCTCTCCTTTCCTCTCTGAATCAATAGACTTCCATATGTGCATCTATTTCATCAACTGATTATTATAGTTATGTACTGTCCTTTCTCTTCTTCTCTCCTTTCCTCTCTCTTCTTCTCTCCTTTCCTCTCTCTTCTTCTCTCCTTTCATCTCTCTTCTTCTCTCCTGTCCTTTCTCTTCTTCTCTCCTTTCCTCTCTCTTCTTCTCTCCTGTCCTCTCTCTTCTTCTCTCCTTTCCTCTCTCTTCTTCTCTCCTGTCCTTTCTCTTCTTCTCTCCTTTCCTCTCTCTTCTTCTCTCCTTTCCTCTCTGTTCTTCTCTCCTTTCCTCTCTCTTCTTCTCTCCTGTCCTCTCTCTTCTTCTCTCCTTTCCTCTCTCTTCTTCTCTCCTTTCCTCTCTCTTCTTCTCTCCTGTCCTCTCTCTTCTTCTCTCCTTTCCTCTCTGAATCAATAGACTTCCATATGTGCATCTATTTCATTAACTGATTATTATAGTTATGTACTGTCCTTTCTCTTCTTCTCTCCTTTCCTCTCTCTTCTTCTCTCCTTTCCTCTCTCTTCTTCTCTCCTTTCCTCTCTCTTCTTCTCTCCTTTCCTCTCTGTTCTTCTCTCCTTTCCTCTCTCTTCTTCTCTCCTTTCCTCTCTCTTCTTCTCTCCTTTCCTCTCTCTTCTTCTCTCCTTTCCTCTCTCTTCTTCTCTCCTTTCCTCTCTGTTCTTCTCTCCTTTCCTCTCTCTTCTTCTCTCCTTTCCTCTCTCTTCTTCTCTCCTTTCCTCTCTGTTCTTCTCTCCTTTCCTCTCTCTTCTTCTCTCCTTTCCTCTCTCTTCTTCTCTCCTTTCCTCTCTCTTCTTCTCTCCTGTCCTTTCTCTTCTTCTCTCCTTTCCTCTCTCTTCTTCTCTCCTTTCCTCTCTCTTCTTCTCTCCTTTCCTCTCTCTTCTTCTCTCCTTTCCTCTCTCTTCTTCTCTCCTTTCCTCTCTGTTCTTCTCTCCTTTCCTCTCTGAATCAATAGACTTCCATATGTGCATCTATTTCATCAACTGATTATTATAGTTATGTACTGTCCTTTCTCTTCTTCTCTCCTTTCCTCTCTCTTCTTCTCTCCTGTCCTTTCTCTTCTTCTCTCCTTTCCTCTCTCTTCTTCTCTCCTTTCCTCTCTCTTCTTCTCTCCTGTCCTTTCTCTTCTTCTCTCCTTTCCTCTCTCTTCTTCTCTCCTGTCCTCTCTCTTCTTCTCTCCTTTCCTCTCTCTTCTTCTCTCCTTTCCTCTCTCTTCTTCTCTCCTTTCTTCTCTCTTCTTCTCTCCTTTCCTCTCTGAATCAATAGACTTCCATATGTGCATCTATTTCATCAACTGATTATTATAGTTATGTACTGTCCTTTCTCTTCTTCTCTCCTGTCCTCTCTCTTCTTCTCTCCTTTCCTCTCTCTTCTTCTCTCCTTTCAACTCTCTTCTTCTCTCCTTTCCTCTCTCTTCTTCTCTCCTTTCCTCTCTGAATCAATAGACTTCCATATGTGCATCTATTTCATCAACTGATTACTATAGTTATGTACTGTCCTTTCTCTTCTTCTCTCCTTTCCTCTCTCTTCTTCTCTCCTTTCCTCTCTCTTCTTCTCTCCTGTCCTCTCTCTTCTTCTCACCTTTCCTCTCTCTTCTTCTCTCCTTTCCTCTCTCTTCTTCTCTCCTGTCCTCTCTCTTCTTATCTCCTTTCCTCTCTCTTCTTCTCTCCTGTCCTCTCTCTTCTTCTCTCCTTTCTTCTCTCTTCTTCTCTCCTGTCCTTTCTCTTCTTCTCTCCTTTCCTCTCTCTTCTTCTCTCCTTTCCTCTCTCTTCTTCTCTCCTGTCCTTTCTCTTCTTCTCTCCTTTCCTCTCTCTTCTTCTCTCCTGTCCTCTCTCTTCTTCTCTCCTTTCCTCTCTCTTCTTCTCTCCTTTCCTCTCTCTTCTTCTCTCCTTTCTTCTCTCTTCTTCTCTCCTTTCCTCTCTGAATCAATAGACTTCCATATGTGCATCTATTTCATCAACTGATTATTATAGTTATGTACTGTCCTTTCTCTTCTTCTCTCCTTTCCTCTCTCTTCTTCTCTCCTTTCCTCTCTCTTCTTCTCTCCTGTCCTTTCTCTTCTTCTCTCCTTTCCTCTCTCTTCTTCTCTCCTTTCCTCTCTCTTCTTCTCTCCTTTCCTCTCTCTTCTTCTCTCCTTTCCTCTCTCTTCTTCTCTCCTTTCCTCTCTGTTCTTCTCTCCTTTCCTCTCTGAATCAATAGACTTCCATATGTGCATCTATTTCATCAACTGATTATTATAGTTATGTACTGTCCTTTCTCTTCTTCTCTCCTTTCCTCTCTCTTCTTCTCTCCTGTCCTTTCTCTTCTTCTCTCCTTTCCTCTCTCTTCTTCTCTCCTTTCCTCTCTCTTCTTCTCTCCTGTCCTTTCTCTTCTTCTCTCCTTTCCTCTCTCTTCTTCTCTCCTGTCCTCTCTCTTCTTCTCTCCTTTCCTCTCTCTTCTTCTCTCCTTTCCTCTCTCTTCTTCTCTCCTTTCTTCTCTCTTCTTCTCTCCTTTCCTCTCTGAATCAATAGACTTCCATATGTGCATCTATTTCATCAACTGATTATTATAGTTATGTACTGTCCTTTCTCTTCTTCTCTCCTTTCCTCTCTCTTCTTCTCTCCTTTCCTCTCTCTTCTTCTCTCCTTTCATCTCTCTTCTTCTCTCCTTTCCTCTCTCTTCTTCTCTCCTTTCCTCTCTGAATCAATAGACTTCCATATGTGCATCTATTTCATCAACTGATTACTATAGTTATGTACTGTCCTTTCTCTTCTTCTCTCCTTTCCTCTCTCTTCTTCTCTCCTTTCCTCTCTCTTCTTCTCTCCTGTCCTCTCTCTTCTTCTCTCCTTTCCTCTCTCTTCTTCTCTCCTTTCCTCTCTCTTCTTCTCTCCTGTCCTCTCTCTTCTTATCTCCTTTCCTCTCTCTTCTTCTCTCCTGTCCTCTCTCTTCTTCTCTCCTTTCTTCTCTCTTCTTCTCTCCTGTCCTTTCTCTTCTTCTCTCCTTTCCTCTCTCTTCTTCTCTCCTTTCCTCTCTCTTCTTCTCTCCTTTCCTCTCTCTTCTTCTCTCCTGTCCTCTCTCTTCTTATCTCCTTTCCTCTCTCTTCTTCTCTCCTGTCCTCTCTCTTCTTCTCTCCTTTCTTCTCTCTTCTTCTCTCCTGTCCTTTCTCTTCTTCTCTCCTTTCCTCTCTCTTCTTCTCTCCTTTCCTCTCTCTTCTTCTCTCCTGTCCTTTCTCTTCTTCTCTCCTTTCCTCTCTCTTCTTCTCTCCTGTCCTCTCTCTTCTTCTCTCCTTTCCTCTCTCTTCTTCTCTCCTTTCCTCTCTCTTCTTCTCTCCTTTCTTCTCTCTTCTTCTCTCCTTTCCTCTCTGAATCAATAGACTTCCATATGTGCATCTATTTCATCAACTGATTATTATAGTTATGTACTGTCCTTTCTCTTCTTCTCTCCTGTCCTCTCTCTTCTTCTCTCCTTTCTTCTCTCTTCTTCTCTCCTTTCCTCTCTCTTCTTCTCTCCTGTCCTTTCTCTTCTTCTCTCCTTTCCTCTCTCTTCTTCTCTCCTGTCCTCTCTCTTCTTCTCTCCTTTCCTCTCTCTTCTTCTCTCCTTTCCTCTCTCTTCTTCTCTCCTTTCTTCTCTCTTCTTCTCTCATTTCCTCTCTGAATCAATAGACTTCCATATGTGCATCTATTTCATCAACTGATTACTATAGTTATGTGCTGTCCTTTCTCTTCTTCTCTCCTTTCCTCTCTCTTCTTCTCTCCTTTCCTCTCTCTTCTTCTCTCCTTTCCTCTCTCTTCTTCTCTCCTTTCCTCTCTCTTCTTCTCTCCTTTCTTCTCTCTTCTTCTCTCCTTTCCTCTCTGAATCAATAGACTTCCATATGTGCATCTATTTCATCAACTGATTATTATAGTTATGCACTGTCCTTTCTCTTCTTCTCTCCTTTCCTCTCTCTTCTTCTCTCCTGTCATCTCTCTTCTTCTCTCCTTTCCTCTCTCTTCTTCTCTCCTGTCCTTTCTCTTCTTCTCTCCTTTCCTCTCTCTTCTTCTCTCCTTTCCTCTTTCTTCTTCTCTCCTTTCCTCTCTCTTCTTCTCTCCTTTCCTCTCTGAATCAATAGACTTCCATATGTGCATCTATTTCATCAACTGATTACTATAGTTATGTACTGTCCTTTCTCTTCTTCTCTCCTTTCCTCTCTCTTCTTCTCTCCTTTCCTCTTTCTTCTTCTCTCCTTTCCTCTCTCTTCTTCTCTCCTTTCCTCTCTGAATCAATAGACTTCCATATGTGCATCTATTTCATCAACTGATTACTATAGTTATGTACTGTCCTTTCTCTTCTTCTCTCCTTTCCTCTCTCTTCTTCTCTCCTGTCCTCTCTCTTCTTCTCTCCTTTCCTCTCTCTTCTTCTCTCCTTTCCTCTCTCTTCTTCTCTCCTGTCCTCTCTCTTCTTCTCTCCTTTCCTCTCTGAATCAATAGACTTCCATATGTGCATCTATTTCATCAACTGATTATTATAGTTATGTACTGTCCTTTCTCTTCTTCTCTCCTTTCCTCTCTCTTCTTCTCTCCTTTCCTCTCTCTTCTTCTCTCCTTTCCTCTCTGAATCAATAGACTTCCATATGTGCATCTATTTCATCAACTGATTATTATAGTTATGTACTGTCCTTTCTCTTCTTCTCTCCTTTCCTCTCTCTTCCTCTCTCCTTTCCTCTCTCTTCTTCTCTCCTTTCCTCTCTCTTCTTCTCTCCTTTCCTCTCTCTTCTTCTCTCCTTTCCTCTCTCTTCTTATCTCCTGTCCTCTCTCTTCTTCTCTCCTTTCCTCTCTCTTCTTCTCTCCTGTCCTCTCTCTTCTTCTCTCCTTTCCTCTCTCTTCTTCTCTCCTTTCCTCTCTCTTCTTCTCTCCTTTCCTCTCTCTTCTTCTCTCCTTTCCTGTCTCTTCTTCTCTCCTTTCCTCTCTCTTCTTCTCTCCATTCCTCTCTCTTCTTCTCTCCTGTCCTCTCTCTTCTTCTCTCCTTTCCTCTCTCTTCTTCTCTCCTTTCCTCTCTCTTCTTCTCTCCTTTCCTCTCTCTTCTTCTCTCCTTTCCTGTCTCTTCTTCTCTCCTGTCCTCTCTCTTCTTCTCTCCTTTCCTCTCTCTTCTTCTCTCCTTTCCTCTCTCTTATTCTCTCCTTTCCTCTCTCTTCTCCTCTCCTTTCCTCTCTGAATCAATAGACTTCCATATGTGCATCTATTTCATCAACTGATTATTATAGTTATGTACTGTCCTTTCTCTTCTTCTCTCCTTTCCTCTCTCTTCTTCTCTCCTTTCCTCTCTCTTCTTCTCTCCTTTCCTCTCTGAATCAATAGACTTCCATATGTGCATCTATTTCATCAACTGATTATTATAGTTATGTACTGTCCTTTCTCTTCTTCTCTCCTTTCCTCTCTCTTCCTCTCTCCTTTCCTCTCTCTTCTTCTCTCCTTTCCTCTCTCTTCTTCTCTCCTTTCCTCTCTCTTCTTCTCTCCTTTCCTCTCTCTTCTTATCTCCTGTCCTCTCTCTTCTTCTCTCCTTTCCTCTCTCTTCTTCTCTCCTGTCCTCTCTCTTCTTCTCTCCTTTCCTCTCTCTTCTTCTCTCCTTTCCTCTCTCTTCTTCTCTCCTTTCCTCTCTCTTCTTCTCTCCTTTCCTGTCTCTTCTTCTCTCCTTTCCTCTCTCTTCTTCTCTCCTTTCCTCTCTCTTCTTCTCTCCTGTCCTCTCTCTTCTTCTCTCCTTTCCTCTCTCTTCTTCTCTCCTTTCCTCTCTCTTCTTCTCTCCTTTCCTCTCTCTTCTTCTCTCCTTTCCTGTCTCTTCTTCTCTCCTGTCCTCTCTCTTCTTCTCTCCTTTCCTCTCTCTTCTTCTCTCCTTTCCTCTCTCTTATTCTCTCCTTTCCTCTCTCTTCTTCTCTCCTTTCCTCTCTGAATCAATAGACTTCCATATGTGCATCTATTTCATCAACTGATTATTATAGTTATGTACTGTCCTTTCTCTTCTTCTCTCCTTTCCTCTCTCTTCTTCTCTCATTTCCTCTCTCTTCTTCTCTCCTGTCCTTTCTCTTCTTCTCTCCTTTCCTCTCTCTTCTTCTCTCCTGTCCTCTCTCTTCTTCTCTCCTTTCCTCTCTCTACTTCTCTCCTTTCCTCTCTCTTCTTCTCTCCTTTCCTCTCTCTTCTTCTCTCCTTTCCTCTCTGAATCAATAGACTTCCATATGTGCATCTATTTCATCAACTGATTATTATAGTTATGTACTGTCCTTTCTCTTCTTCTCTCCTTTCCTCTCTCTTCTTCTCTCCTTTCCTCTCTCTTCTTCTCTCCTTTCCTCTCTCTTCTTCTCTCCTTTCCTCTCTGAATCAATAGACTTCCATATGTGCATCTATTTCATCAACTGATTATTATAGTTATGTACTGTCCTCTCTCTTCTTCTCTCCTGTCCTCTCTCTTCTTCTCTCCTTTCCTCTCTCTTCTTCTCTCCTTTCCTTTCTCTTCTTCTCTCCTTTCCTCTCTCTTCTTCTCTCCTGTCCTTTCTCTTCTTCTCTCCTTTCCTCTCTCTTCTTCTCTCCTTTCCTCTCTCTTCTTCTCTCCTTTCCTCTCTCTTCTTCTCTCCTTTCCTTTCTCTTCTTCTCTCCTTTCCTTTCTCTTCTTCTCTCCTTTCCTCTCTCTTCTTCTCTCCTGTCCTTTCTCTTCTTCTCTCCTTTCCTCTCTCTTCTTCTCTCCTGTCCTCTCTCTTCTTCTCTCCTTTCCTTTCTCTTCTTCTCTCCTTTCCTCTCTCTTCTTCTCTCCTTTCCTCTCTCTTCTTCTCTCCTTTCCTCTCTCTTCTTCTCTCCTGTCCTCTCTCTTCTTCTCTCATTTCCTCTCTGAATCAATAGACTTCCATATGTGCATCTATTTCATCAACTGATTATTATAGTTATGTACTGTCCTTTCTCTTCTTCTCTCCTTTCCTCTCTCTTCTTCTCTCCTTTCCTCTATCTTCTTCTCTCCTTTCCTCTCTCTTCTTCTCTCCTTTCCTCTCTGAATTTTCTTCTTCTCTCCTTTCCTCTCTCTTCTTCTCTCCTGTCCTCTCTCTTCTTCTCTCCTTTCCTCTCTCTTCTTCTCTCCTTTCCTCTCTCTTCTTCTCTCCTTTCCTCTCTCTTCTTATCTCCTTTCCTCTCTCTTCTTCTCTCCTTTCCTCTCTCTTCTTCTCTCCTTTCCTCTCTCTTCTTCTCTCCTTTCCTCTCTCTTTTTCTCTCCATTCCTCTCTGAATCAATAGACTTCCACATATGCATCTATTTCATCAACTGTAACACAAGACCTTGGTACAGTATTCATGAATATTATAGTTACGTATCATGTACTGTCCTCTCTCTCTTCTCTCTTCTCTCTCCTCTCTCTCTTCTCTTATCTCTCTCCTCTCTCCTTTCCTCTCTCGTCTCTCTCCTCTCTCCTTTCCTCTCTCTTCTGTCTCCTCTATCCTTTCCTCTCTCTCCTCTCTCCTTTCCTCACTCTTCTCTCTCCTCTCTCCTTTCCTCTCTCTTCTGTCTCTATAATTTCCTCTCTCTTCTCTCTCCTCTCTCCTTTCCTCT
The DNA here is from genome assembly GCF_013265735.2 of Oncorhynchus mykiss. Taxonomy (NCBI): domain Eukaryota; kingdom Metazoa; phylum Chordata; class Actinopteri; order Salmoniformes; family Salmonidae; genus Oncorhynchus; species Oncorhynchus mykiss. The sequence continues at coordinate 181,598 of NW_023493739.1, read as the reverse complement.
CTCATCTCTCTCCTCTCTCCTTTCCTCTCTCTTCTGTCTCCTCTCTCCTTTCCTCTCTCTTCTCTCTCCTTTCCTCTCTCTTCTTCTCTCCTTTCCTCTCTCTTCTTCTCTCCTTTCCTCTCTCTTCTTATCTCCTGTCCTCTCTCTTCTTCTCTCCTTTCCTCTCTCTTCTTCTCTCCTGTCCTCTCTCTTCTTCTCTCCTTTCCTCTCTCTTCTTCTCTCCTTTCCTCTCTCTTCTTCTCTCCTTTCCTCTCTCTTCTTCTCTCCTGTCCTCTCTCTTCTTCTCTCCTTTCCTCTCTCTTCTTCTCTCCTTTCCTCTCTCTTCTTCTCTCCTGTCCTCTCTCTTCTTCTCTCCTTTCCTCTCTGAATCAATAGACTTCCATATGTGCATCTATTTCATCAACTGATTATTATAGTTATGTACTGTCCTTTCTCTTCTTCTCTCCTGTCCTCTCTCTTCTTCTCTCCTTTCCTCTCTCTTCTTCTCTCCTTTCATCTCTCTTCTTCTCTCCTTTCCTCTCTCTTCTTCTCTCCTTTCCTCTCTGAATCAATAGACTTCCATATGTGCATCTATTTCATCAACTGATTACTATAGTTATGTACTGTCCTTTCTCTTCTTCTCTCCTTTCCTCTCTCTTCTTCTCTCCTTTCTTCTCTCTTCTTCTCTCCTTTCCTCTCTCTTCTTCTCTCCTGTCCTTTCTCTTCTTCTCTCCTTTCCTCTCTCTTCTTCTCTCCTGTCCTCTCTCTTCTTCTCTCCTTTCCTCTCTCTTCTTCTCTCCTTTCCTCTCTCTTCTTCTCTCCTTTCTTCTCTCTTCTTCTCTCCTTTCCTCTCTGAATCAATAGACTTCCATATGTGCATCTATTTCATCAACTGATTACTATAGTTATGTACTGTCCTTTCTCTTCTTCTCTCCTTTCCTCTCTGAATCAATAGACTTCCATATGTGCATCTATTTCATCAACTGATTATTATAGTTATGTGCTGTCCTTTCTCTTCTTCTCTCCTTTCCTCTCTCTTCTTCTCTCCTTTCCTCTCTCTTCTTCTCTCCTTTCCTCTCTCTTCTTCTCCTTTCCTCTCTCTTCTTCTCTCCTTTCTTCTCTCTTCTTCTCTCCTTTCCTCTCTGAATCAATAGACTTCCATATGTGCAGTTATTTCATCAACTGATTATTATAGTTATGCACTGTCCTTTCTCTTCTTCTCTCCTTTCCTCTCTCTTCTTCTCTCCTGTCATCTCTCTTCTTCTCTCCTTTCCTCTCTCTTCTTCTCTCCTGTCCTTTCTCTTCTTCTCTCCTTTCCTCTCTCTTCTTCTCTCCTTTCCTCTTTCTTCTTCTCTCCTTTCCTCTCTCTTCTTCTCTCCTTTCCTCTCTGAATCAATAGACTTCCATATGTGCATCTATTTCATCAACTGATTACTATAGTTATGTACTGTCCTTTCTCTTCTTCTCTCCTTTCCTCTCTCTTCTTCTCTCCTTTCCTCTCTGAATCAATAGACTTCCATATGTGCATCTATTTCATCAACTGATTATTATAGTTATGTACTGTCCTTCTCTTCTTCTCTCCTTTCCTCTCTCTTCTTCTCTCCTTTCCTCTCTCTTCTTCTCTCCTTTCCTCTCTGAATCAATAGACTTCCATATGTGCATCTATTTCATCAACTGATTATTATAGTTATGTACTGTCCTTTCTCTTCTTCTCTCCTTTCCTCTCTCTTCCTCTCTCCTTTCCTCTCTCTTCTTCTCTCCTTTCCTCTCTCTTCTTCTCTCCTTTCCTCTCTCTTCTTCTCTCCTTTCCTCTCTCTTCTTATCTCCTGTCCTCTCTCTTCTTCTCTCCTTTCCTCTCTCTTCTTCTCTCCTGTCCTCTCTCTTCTTCTCTCCTTTCCTCTCTCTTCTTCTCTCCTTTCCTCTCTCTTCTTCTCTCCTTTCCTCTCTCTTCTTCTCTCCTTTCCTGTCTCTTCTTCTCTCCTTTCCTCTCTCTTCTTCTCTCCTTTCCTCTCTCTTCTTCTCTCCTGTCCTCTCTCTTCTTCTCTCCTTTCCTCTCTCTTCTTCTCTCCTTTCCTCTCTCTTCTTCTCTCCTTTCCTCTCTCTTCTTCTCTCCTTTCCTGTCTCTTCTTCTCTCCTGTCCTCTCTCTTCTTCTCTCCTTTCCTCTCTCTTCTTCTCTCCTTTCCTCTCTCTTATTCTCTCCTTTCCTCTCTCTTCTTCTCTCCTTTCCTCTCTGAATCAATAGACTTCCATATGTGCATCTATTTCATCAACTGATTATTATAGTTATGTACTGTCCTTTCTCTTCTTCTCTCCTTTCCTCTCTCTTCTTCTCTCCTTTCCTCTCTCTTCTTCTCTCCTTTCCTCTCTGAATCAATAGACTTCCATATGTGCATCTATTTCATCAACTGATTATTATAGTTATGTACTGTCCTTTCTCTTCTTCTCTCCTTTCCTCTCTCTTCCTCTCTCCTTTCCTCTCTCTTCTTCTCTCCTTTCCTCTCTCTTATTCTCTCCTTTCCTCTCTCTTCTTCTCTCCTTTCCTCTCTGAATCAATAGACTTCCATATGTGCATCTATTTCATCAACTGATTATTATAGTTATGTACTGTCCTTTCTCTTCTTCTCTCCTTTCCTCTCTCTTCTTCTCTCCTTTCCTCTCTCTTCTTCTCTCCTTTCCTCTCTGAATCAATAGACTTCCATATGTGCATCTATTTCATCAACTGATTATTATAGTTATGTACTGTCCTTTCTCTTCATCTCCTTTCCTCTCTCTTCTTCTCTCCTTTCCTCTCTCTTCTTCTCTCCTGTCCTCTCTCTTCTTCTCTCCTTTCCTCTCTCTTCTTCTCTCCTTTCCTCTCTCTTCTTCTCTCCTTTCCTCTCTCTTCTTCTCTCCTTTCCTGTCTCTTCTTCTCTCCTGTCCTCTCTCTTCTTCTCTCCTTTCCTCTCTCTTCTTCTCTCCTTTCCTCTCTCTTATTCTCTCCTTTCCTCTCTCTTCTTCTCTCCTTTCCTCTCTGAATCAATAGACTTCCATATGTGCATCTATTTCATCAACTGATTATTATAGTTATGTACTGTCCTTTCTCTTCTTCTCTCCTTTCCTCTCTCTTCTTCTCTCATTTCCTCTCTCTTCTTCTCTCCTGTCCTTTCTCTTCTTCTGTACTTTCCTCTCTCTTCTTCTCTCCTGTCCTCTCTCTTCTTCTCTCCTTTCCTCTTTCTTCTTCTCTCCTTTCCTCTCTCTTCTTCTCTCCTTTCCTCTCTCTTCTTCTCTCCTTTCCTCTCTGAATCAATAGACTTCCATATGTGCATCTATTTCATCAACTGATTATTATAGTTATGTACTGTCCTTTCTCTTCTTCTCTCCTTTCCTCTCTCTTCTTCTCTCCTTTCCTCTCTCTTCTTCTCTCCTTTCCTGTCTCTTCTTCTCTCCTGTCCTTTCTCTTCTTCTCTCCTTTCCTCTCTCTTCTTCTCTCCTTTCCTCTCTCTTCTTCTCTCCTTTCCTCTCTGTTCTTCTCTCCTTTCCTCTCTGAATCAATAGACTTCCATATGTGCATCTATTTCATCAACTGATTATTATAGTTATGTACTGTCCTCTCTCTTCTTCTCTCCTGTCCTCTCTCTTCTTCTCTCCTTTCCTCTCTCTTCTTCTCTCCTTTCCTTTCTCTTCTTCTCTCCTTTCCTCTCTCTTCTTCTCTCCTGTCCTTTCTCTTCTTCTCTCCTTTCCTCTCTCTTCTTCTCTCCTTTCCTCTCTGAATCAATAGACTTCCATATGTGCATCTATTTCATCAACTGATTATTATAGTTATGTACTGTCCTTTCTCTTCTTCTCTCCTTTCCTCTCTCTTCTTCTCTCCTTTCCTCTCTCTTCTTCTCTCCTTTCCTCTCTGAATCAATAGACTTCCATATGTGCATCTATTTCATCAACTGATTATTATAGTTATGTACTGTCCTCTCTCTTCTTCTCTCCTTTCCTCTCTGAATCAATAGACTTCCATATGTGCATCTATTTCATCAACTGATTATTATAGTTATGTACTGTCCTTTCTCTTCTTCTCTCCTTTCCTCTCTCTTCTTCTCTCATTTCCTCTCTCTTCTTCTCTCCTGTCCTTTCTCTTCTTCTGTACTTTCCTCTCTCTTCTTCTCTCCTGTCCTCTCTCTTCTTCTCTCCTTTCCTCTTTCTTCTTCTCTCCTTTCCTCTCTCTTCTTCTCTCCTTTCCTCTCTCTTCTTCTCTCCTTTCCTCTCTGAATCAATAGACTTCCATATGTGCATCTATTTCATCAACTGATTATTATAGTTATGTACTGTCCTTTCTCTTCTTCTCTCCTTTCCTCTCTCTTCTTCTCTCCTTTCCTCTCTCTTCTTCTCTCCTTTCCTGTCTCTTCTTCTCTCCTGTCCTTTCTCTTCTTCTCTCCTTTCCTCTCTCTTCTTCTCTCCTTTCCTCTCTCTTCTTCTCTCCTTTCCTCTCTGTTCTTCTCTCCTTTCCTCTCTGAATCAATAGACTTCCATATGTGCATCTATTTCATCAACTGATTATTATAGTTATGTACTGTCCTTTCTCTTCTTCTCTCCTTTCCTCTCTCTTCTTCTCTCCTTTCCTTTCTCTTCTTCTCTCCTTTCCTCTCTGAATCAATAGACTTCCATATGTGCATCTATTTCATCAACTGATTATTATAGTTATGTACTGTCCTCTCTCTTCTTCTCTCCTGTCCTCTCTCTTCTTCTCTCCTTTCCTCTCTCTTCTTCTCTCCTTTCCTCTCTCTTCTTCTCTCCTGTCCTCTCTCTTCTTCTCTCCTTTCCTCTCTGAATCAATAGACTTCCATATGTGCATCTATTTCATCAACTGATTATTATAGTTATGTACTGTCCTCTCTCTTCTTCTCTCCTGTCCTCTCTCTTCTTCTCTCCTTTCCTCTCTCTTCTTCTCTCCTTTCCTTTCTCTTCTTCTCTCCTTTCCTCTCTCTTCTTCTCTCCTGTCCTTTCTCTTCTTCTCTCCTTTCCTCTCTCTTCTTCTCTCCTTTCCTCTCTGAATCAATAGACTTCCATATGTGCATCTATTTCATCAACTGATTATTATAGTTATGTACTGTCCTTTCTCTTCTTCTCTCCTTTCCTCTCTCTTCTTCTCTCCTTTCCTCTCTCTTCTTCTCTCCTTTCCTCTCTGAATCAATAGACTTCCATATGTGCATCTATTTCATCAACTGATTATTATAGTTATGTACTGTCCTCTCTCTTCTTCTCTCCTTTCCTCTCTGAATCAATAGACTTCCATATGTGCATCTATTTCATCAACTGATTATTATAGTTATGTACTGTCCTTTCTCTTCTTCTCTCCTTTCCTCTCTCTTCCTCTCTCCTTTCCTCTCTCTTCTTCTCTCCTTTCCTCTCTCTTCTTCTCTCCTTTCCTCTCTCTTCTTCTCTCCTTTCCTCTCTCTTCTTATCTCCTGTCCTCTCTCTTCTTCTCTCCTTTCCTCTCTCTTCTTCTCTCCTGTCCTCTCTCTTCTTCTCTCCTTTCCTCTCTCTTCTTCTCTCCTTTCCTCTCTCTTCTTCTCTCCTTTCCTCTCTCTTCTTCTCTCCTTTCCTGTCTCTTCTTCTCTCCTTTCCTCTCTCTTCTTCTCTCCTTTCCTCTCTCTTCTTCTCTCCTGTCCTCTCTCTTCTTCTCTCCTTTCCTCTCTCTTCTTCTCTCCTTTCCTCTCTCTTCTTCTCTCCTTTCCTCTCTCTTCTTCTCTCCTTTCCTGTCTCTTCTTCTCTCCTGTCCTCTCTCTTCTTCTCTCCTTTCCTCTCTCTTCTTCTCTCCTTTCCTCTCTCTTATTCTCTCCTTTCCTCTCTCTTCTTCTCTCCTTTCCTCTCTGAATCAATAGACTTCCATATGTGCATTTATTTCATCAACTGATTATTATAGTTATGTACTGTCCTTTCTCTTCTTCTCTCCTTTCCTCTCTCTTCTTCTCTCCTTTCCTCTCTCTTCTTCTCTCCTTTCCTCTCTGAATCAATAGACTTCCATATGTGCATCTATTTCATCAACTGATTATTATAGTTATGTACTGTCCTTTCTCTTCTTCTCTCCTTTCCTCTCTCTTCCTCTCTCCTTTCCTCTCTCTTCTTCTCTCCTTTCCTCTCTCTTCTTCTCTCCTTTCCTCTCTCTTCTTCTCTCCTTTCCTCTCTCTTCTTATCTCCTGTCCTCTCTCTTCTTCTCTCCTTTCCTCTCTCTTCTTCTCTCCTGTCCTCTCTCTTCTTCTCTCCTTTCCTCTCTCTTCTTCTCTCCTTTCCTCTCTCTTCTTCTCTCCTTTCCTCTCTCTTCTTCTCTCCTTTCCTGTCTCTTCTTCTCTCCTTTCCTCTCTCTTCTTCTCTCCTTTCCTCTCTCTTCTTCTCTCCTGTCCTCTCTCTTCTTCTCTCCTTTCCTCTCTCTTCTTCTCTCCTTTCCTCTCTCTTCTTCTCTCCTTTCCTCTCTCTTCTTCTCTCCTTTCCTGTCTCTTCTTCTCTCCTGTCCTCTCTCTTCTTCTCTCCTTTCCTCTCTCTTCTTCTCTCCTTTCCTCTCTCTTATTCTCTCCTTTCCTCTCTCTTCTTCTCTCCTTTCCTCTCTCTTCTTCTCTCCTTTCCTCTCTCTTCTTCTCTCCTTTCCTCTCTGAATCAATAGACTTCCATATGTGCATCTATTTCATCAACTGATTATTATAGTTATGTACTGTCCTTTCTCTTCTTCTCTCCTTTCCTCTCTCTTCTTCTTTCATTTCCTCTCTCTTCTTCTCTCCTGTCCTTTCTCTTCTTCTCTCCTTTCCTCTCTCTTCTTCTCTCCTGTCCTCTCTCTTCTTCTCTCCTTTCCTCTTTCTTCTTCTCTCCTTTCCTCTCTCTTCTTCTCTCCTTTCCTCTCTCTTCTTCTCTCCTTTCCTCTCTGAATCAATAGACTTCCATATGTGCATCTATTTCATCAACTGATTATTATAGTTATGTACTGTCCTTTCTCTTCTTCTCTCCTTTCCTCTCTCTTCTTCTCTCCTTTCCTCTCTCTTCTTCTCTCCTTTCATCTCTCTTCTTCTCTCCTTTCCTCTCTCTTCTTCTCTCCTTTCCTCTCTCTTCTTCTCTCCTTTCCTCTCTGAATCAATAGACTTCCATATGTGCATCTATTTCATCAACTGATTATTATAGTTATGTACTGTCCTTTCTCTTCTTCTCTCCTTTCCTCTCTCTTCTTCTCTCCTTTCCTCTCTCTTCTTCTCTCCTTTCCTCTCTGTTCTTCTCTCCTTTCCTCTCTCTTCTTCTCTCCTTTCCTCTCTGTTCTTCTCTCCTTTCCTCTCTCTTCTTCTCTCCTTTCCTCTCTGTTCTTCTCTCCTTTCCTCTCTGAATCAATAGACTTCCATATGTGCATCTATTTCATCAACTGATTATTATAGTTATGTACTGTCCTCTCTCTTCTTCTCTCCTGTCCTCTCTCTTCTTCTCTCCTTTCCTCTCTCTTCTTCTCTCCTTTCCTTTCTCTTCTTCTCTCCTTTCCTCTCTCTTCTTCTCTCCTGTCCTTTCTCTTCTTCTCTCCTTTCCTCTCTCTTCTTCTCTCCTTTCCTCTCTCTTCTTCTCTCCTTTCCTCTCTCTTCTTCTCTCCTTTCCTTTCTCTTCTTCTCTCCTTTCCTTTCTCTTCTTCTCTCCTTTCCTCTCTCTTCTTCTCTCCTGTCCTTTCTCTTCTTCTCTCCTTTCCTCTCTCTTCTTCTCTCCTGTCCTCTCTCTTCTTCTCTCCTTTCCTTTCTCTTCTTCTCTCCTTTCCTCTCTCTTCTTCTCTCCTTTCCTCTCTCTTCTTCTCTCCTTTCCTCTCTCTTCTTCTCTCCTGTCCTCTCTCTTCTTCTCTCATTTCCTCTCTGAATCAATAGACTTCCATATGTGCATCTATTTCATCAACTGATTATTATAGTTATGTACTGTCCTTTCTCTTCTTCTCTCCTTTCCTCTCTGAATTCTCTTCTTCTCTCCTTTCCTCTCTCTTCTTCTCTCCTGTCCTCTCTCTTCTTCTCTCCTTACCTCTCTCTTCTTCTCTCCTTTCCTCTCTCTTCTTCTCTCCTTTCCTCTCTCTTCTTATCTCCTTTCCTCTCTCTTCTTCTCTCCTTTCCTCTCTCTTCTTCTCTCCTTTCCTCTCTCTTCTTCTCTCCTTTCCTCTCTCTTTTTCTCTCCATTCCTCTCTGAATCAATAGACTTCCACATATGCATCTATTTCATCAACTGTAACACAAGACCTTGGTACAGTATTCATGAATATTATAGTTACGTATCATGTACTGTCCTCTCTCTCTTCTCTCTTCTCTCTCCTCTCTCTCTTCTCTTATCTCTCTCCTCTCTCCTTTCCTCTCTCGTCTCTCTCCTCTCTCCTTTCCTCTCTCTTCTGTCTCCTCTATCCTTTCCTCTCTCTCCTCTCTCCTTTCCTCACTCTTCTCTCTCCTCTCTCCTTTCCTCTCTCTTCTGTCTCTATAATTTCCTCTCTCTTCTCTCTCCTCTCTCCTTTCCTCTCTCATCTCTCTCCTCTCTCCTTTCCTCTCTCTTCTGTCTCCTCTCTCCTTTCCTCTCTCTTCTCTCTCCTTTCCTCTCTCTTCTTCTCTCCTTTCCTCTCTCTTCTTCTCTCCTTTCCTCTCTCTTCTTATCTCCTGTCCTCTCTCTTCTTCTCTCCTTTCCTCTCTCTTCTTCTCTCCTGTCCTCTCTCTTCTTCTCTCCTTTCCTCTCTCTTCTTCTCTCCTTTCCTCTCTCTTCTTCTCTCCTTTCCTCTCTCTTCTTCTCTCCTGTCCTCTCTCTTCTTCTCTCCTTTCCTCTCTCTTCTTCTCTCCTTTCCTCTCTCTTCTTCTCTCCTGTCCTCTCTCTTCTTCTCTCCTTTCCTCTCTGAATCAATAGACTTCCATATGTGCATCTATTTCATCAACTGATTATTATAGTTATGTACTGTCCTTTCTCTTCTTCTCTCCTTTCCTCTCTCTTCTTCTCTCCTTTCCTCTCTCTTCTTCTCTCCTTTCCTCTCTCTTCTTCTCTCCTTTCCTCTCTCTTCTTCTCTCCTTTCCTCTCTGAATCAATAGACTTCCATATGTGCATCTATTTCATCAACTGATTATTATAGTTATGTACTGTCCTTTCTCTTCTTCTCTCCTTTCCTCTCTCTTCTTCTCTCCTTTCCTCTCTCTTCTTCTCTCCTTTCCTCTCTATTCTTCTCTCCTTTCCTCTCTCTTCTTCTCTCCTGTCCTCTCTCTTCTTCTCTCCTTTCCTCTCTCTTCTTCTCTCCTTTCCTCTCTCTTCTTCTCTCCTGTCCTCTCTCTTCTTATCTCCTTTCCTCTCTCTTCTTCTCTCCTGTCCTTTCTCTTCTTCTCTCCTGTCCTCTCTCTTCTTCTCTCCTTTCCTCTCTCTTCTTCTCTCCTGTCCTCTCTCTTCTTCTCTCCTTTCCTCTCTCTTCTTCTCTCCTTTCCTCTCTCTTCTTCTCTCCTTTCCTCTCTCTTCTTATCTCCTTTCCTCTCTCTTCTTCTCTCCTTTCCTCTCTCTTCTTCTCTCCTTTCCTCTCTCTTCTTCTCTCCTTTCCTCTCTCTTTTTCTCTCCATTCCTCTCTGAATCAATAGACTTCCACATATGCATCTATTTCATCAACTGTAACACAAGACCTTGGTACAGTATTCATGAATATTATAGTTACGTATCATGTACTGTCCTCTCTCTCTCTTCTCTTATCTCTCTCATCTCTCTCCTCTCTCCTTTCCTCTCTCTTCTGTCTCCTCTATCCTTTCCTCTCTCTCCTCTCTCCTTTCCTCACTCTTCTCTCTCCTCTCTCCTTTCCTCTCTCTTCTGTCTCTATAATTTCCTCTCTCTTCTCTCTCCTCTCTCCTTTCCTCTCTCATCTCTCTCCTCTCTCCTTTCCTCTCTCTTCTGTCTCCTCTCTCCTTTCCTCTCTCTTCTCTCTCCTTTCCTCTCTCCTCTCTTCTCTCTTCTCTCTCCTCCCTCTCTCTCCTCTCTCCTTTCTCCTCTCTTCTTTTCTCTCTCTTCTCTCTCCTCTCCTTTCCTCTCTCTCCTCTCTCCTTTCCTCTCTCCTCTCTTCTCTCTCCTTTCCTTTCTCCTCTCTCTTCTCTCTCCTCTATTCTCTCACACACATCTCTCTCTCTCTCTTTCTCACCGTGTGAGGGAGAGGAGGGTAGAGTGTCTGTGTAATTAGCTGAGGTGGCACCTACCTCCCAGGGATTAATCAGGGGGACTAATGGAGTCATTGACCTTCCACCTTCCTCCCAGGGATTAATCAGGGGGACTAATGCAGTCATTGACCTTCCACCTTCCTCCCAGGGATCAGGACCTGTTTCCTTCTAAAGGTTATGGGGATGTGATATCCTTCTCAACGTGCCTTCACCCGTTTCCTTCTAAAGGTTACAGGGATGTGATATCCTTCTCAACGTGCCTTCACGTGCTGCCTGACAGAGCGTGTGCTGCTCGACGGGGCCAGTCTACTGCGTGCTGTACGGCCTGGCAGAGCGTATTCTGCTCGACAGGGCCAGTCTACTGTGTGTTGTACGGCCTGGCAGAGCGTGTGCTGCTCGACGGGGCCAGTCTACTGCGTGTTGTACGGCCTGACAGAGTGTGTGCTGCTCGATGGGAACAGTCCACTGCGTGTTGTACGGCCTGGCAGAGCGTGTCCTGCTCGACGGGGCCAGTCTACTGCGTGTTGTACGGCCTGGCAGAGCGTGTGCTGCTCGACGGGAACAGTCTACTGCGTGTTGTACGGCCTGGCAGAGCGTGTGCTGCTCGACAGGGCCAGTCTACTGCGTGTTGTACGGCCTGACAGAGCGTGTGCTGCTCGACAGGGCCAGTCTACTGCGTGTTGTACGGCCTGGCAGAGCGTGTGCTGCTCGACGGGGCCAGTCCACTGCGTGTTGATGGCATTGGTATGTACGTGTTCAGGCTGCGTTAGGCTAACGTAGCAGAAAGACATTCTCCTTCAGACAGAAATGGAGCTCCTATCCAAAAAGGTCTCAGTGCTCAGATGGGGGATGGGGGGGATGGGGGATGGGTGACGGGGGGATGGGGGGGATGGGGGGTGCAGGATATGGGGGGGATGGGGGGGTGGGGGGGATGGGGGGGATGGGGAGGATGGTATAACAGATGAACAGCCAGAATGATAACACTGACGAACAGCCATAATGATAACACTGGTATAACAGATGAACAGCCATAATGATAACACTGGTATAGCAGAAGAACAGCCATAATGATAACACTGGTATAACAGATGAACAGCCATAATGATAACACTGGTATAACAGACAAACAGCCATAATGATAACACTGGTATAACAGATGAACAGCCATAATAATAACACTGGTATAACAGACGAACAGCCATAATGATAACACTGGTATAACAGACGAACAGCCATAATGATAACACTGGTATAACAGATGAACAGCCATAATGATAACACTGGTATAACAGACGAACAGCCATAATGATAACACTGGTATAACAGACGAACATCCATAATGATAACACTGGTATAACAGATGAACAGCCATAATGATAACACTGGTATAACAGACGAACAGCCATAATGATAACACTGGTATAACAGACGAACAGCCATAATGATAACACTGGTATAACAGATGAACAGCCATAATGATAACACTGGTATAACAGACGAACAGCCATAATGATAACACTGGTATAACAGACGAACAGCCATAATGATAACACTGGTATAACAGACGAACAGCCATAATGATAACACTGGTATAACAGACGAACAGCCATAATGATAACACTGGTATAACAGATGAACAGCCATAATGATAACACTGGTATAACAGATTAATAGCCATAATGATAACACTGGTATAACAGATGAACAGCCATAATGATAACACTGGTATAACAGACGAACAGCCATAATGATAACACTGGTATAACAGATGAACAGCCATAATGATAACACTGGTATAACAGACGAACAGCCATAATGATAACACTGGTATAACAGATGAACAGCCATAATGATAACACTGGTATAACAGACGAACAGCCATAATGATAACACTGGTATAACAGACGAACAGCCATAATGATAACACTGGTATAACAGATGAACAGCCATAATGATAACATTGGTATAACAGACGCACAGCCATAATGATAACACTGGTATAACAGACAAACAGACATAATGATAACACTGGTATAACAGACAAACAGCCATAATGATAACACTGGTATAACAGATGAACAGCCATAATGATAACACTGGTATAACAGACAAACAGCCATAATGATAACACTGGTATAACAGATGAACAGCCATAATGATAACACTGGTATAACAGATGAACAGCCATAATGATAACACTGGTATAACAGACGAACAGCCATAATGATAACACTGGTATAACAGATGAACAGCCATAATGATAACACTGGTATAACAGACGAACAGCCATAATGATAACACTGGTATAACAGATGAACAGCCATAATGATAACACTGGTATAACAGACGAACAGCCATAATGATAACACTGGTATAACAGACGAACAGCCATAATGATAACACTGGTATAACAGATGAACAGCCATAATGATAACACTGGTATAACAGATGAACAGCCATAATGATAACACTGGTATAACAGATGAACAGCCATAATGATAACACTGGTATAACAGACGAACAGCCATAATGATAACACTGGTGTAACAGACGAACAGCCATAATGATAACACTGGTATAACAGATGAACAGCCATAATGATAACACTGGTATAACAGACGAACAGCCATAATGATAACACTGGTATAACAGATGAACAGCCATAATGATAACACTGGTATAACAGACGAACAGCCATAATGATAACACTGGTATAACAGAGGAACAGCCATAATGATAACACTGGTATAACAGACGAACAGCCATAATGATAACACTGGTATAACAGACGAACAGCCATAATGATAACACTGGTATAACAGACGAACAGCCATAATGATAACACTGGTATAACAGATGAACAGCCATAATGATAACACTGGTATAACAGATTAATAGCCATAATGATAACACTGGTATAACAGATGAACAGCCATAATGATAACACTGGTATAACAGATGAACAGCCATAATGATAACACTGGTATAACAGACGAACAGCCATAATGATAACACTGGTATAACAGATGAACAGCCATAATGATAACACTGGTATAACAGACGAACAGCCATAATGATAACACTGGTATAACAGACGAACAGCCATAATGATAACACTGGTATAACAGACGAACAGCCATAATGATAACACTGGTATAACAGACGAACAGCCATAATGATAACACTGGTATAACAGACGAACAGCCATAATGATAACACTGGTATAACAGACGAACAGCCATAATGATAACACTGGTATAACAGACGAACAGCCATAATGATAACACTGGTATAACAGATGAACAGCCATAATGATAACACTGGTATAACAGATGAACAGCCATAATGATAACACTGGTATAACAGATGAACAGCCATAATGATAACACTGGTATAACAGACGAACAGCCATAATGATAACACTGGTATAACAGACGAACATCCATAATGATAACACTGGTATAACAGATGAACAGCCATAATGATAACACTGGTATAACAGACGAACAGCCATAATGATAACACTGGTATAACAGACGAACAGCCATAATGATAACACTGGTATAACAGATGAACATCCATAATGATAACACTGGTATAACAGATGAACAGCCATAATGATAACACTGGTATAGCAGACGAACAGCCATAATGATAACACTGGTATAACAGATGAACAGCCATAATAATAACACTGGTATAACAGATGAACAGCCATAATAATAACACTGGTATAACAGATGAACAGCCATAATGATAACACTGGTATAACAGACGAACATCCATAATGATAACACTGGTATAACAGATGAACAGCCATAATGATAACACTGGTATAACAGACGAACATCCATAATGATAACACTGGTGTGCACTTTCATTAATGCGCTGTAAATCTGCTATGTATATATTTAATTAAATATATTCTAATTATTTATTTAACCTTTAATAATGCAGTTAGGACACGTTATCATACATTCATTTAATGTTTGTGTTTATTTGTATTTTTTAAAAATCTTTGTTTATTTAACCTTTATTTAACAAGGCAAGTCAGTTATTAAGAACACATTCTTATTTACAATATATAGAAAAAAATATATAAATAAAATATAGAACAAAACACACATCACGACAAGAGAGACAACACAACACTATATAAAGAGAGACCTGAGACAACAACACAGCATGGCAGCAACACATGACAACACAGCATGGCAGCAACACATGACAACACAGCATGGCAGCAACACATAACAACAAAGCATGGCAGCAACACATGACAACACAGCAACACATGACAACACAGCATGGCAGCAACACATGACAACACAGCATGGCAGCAACACATGACAACACAGCATGGCAGCAACACATGGCATGACAACACAGCATGGCAGCAACACATGACAACACAACATGGCAGCAACACATGACAACACAGCATGGCAGCAACACATGACAACACAGCATGGCAGCAACACATGGCATGACAACACAGCATGGCAGCAACACATGACAACACAGCATGTTAGCAACACATGACAACACAGCATGGCAGCAACACATGACAACACAGCATGGCAGCAACACATGACATGACAACACAGCATGGCAGCAACACATGACAACACAGCATGTTAGCAACACATGACAACACAGCATGGCAGCAACACATGACAACACAGCATGGCAGCAACAAATGACAACACAGCATGGCAGCAACACATTACATGACAACACAGCATGGCAGCAACACATGACAACACAACATGGCAGCAACACATGACAACACAGCATGGCAGCAACACATAACAACAAAGCATGGCAGCAACACATGACAACACAGCAACACATGACAACACAGCATGGCAGCAACACATGACAACACAGCATGGCAGCAACACATGACAACACAGCATGGCAGCAACACATGACAACACAGCATGGCAGCAACACATAACAACAAAGCATGGCAGCAACACATGACAACACAGCAACACATGACAACACAGCATGGCAGCAACACAGGACAACACAGCATGGCAGCAACACATGACAACACAGCATGGCAGCAACACATGACAACACAACATGGCAGCAACACATGACAACACAGCATGGTAGCAACACATGACAACCCAGCATGGCAGCAACACATGACAACACAGCATGGCAGCAACACATGACAACACAGCATGGCAGCAACACATGACAACACAGCATGGCAGCAACACATGACAACACAGCACGGCAGCAACACATGACAACACAGCACGGCAGCAACACATGACAACACAGCATGGCAGCAACACATGACAACACAGCATGGCAGCAACACATGACAACACAGCATGGTAGCAACACATGACAACACAACATGGCAGCAACACAGCAACACATAACAACACAGCATGGCAGCAACACATAACAACACAGCATGGCAGAAACACATAACAACACAGCATGTAGCAACACATAACAACACAGCATGGCAGCAACACATGACAACACAGCATGGTAGCAACACAGCATGGTAGCAACACAGCATGGTAGCAACACAGCATGGTAGCAACACATAACAACACAGCATGGTAGCAACACAGCATGGTAGCAAAACAGCATGTTAGCAACACATAACAACACAGCATGGTAGCAACACATAACAACACAGCCATAATGATAACAGGATGGTTGCAACACATGACAACAACACTGTAGCAACACAATATGGCTGCAGCAAAACGTGGTAGCAACACAACATGGTAGCAGCACAAAAGATGGTACAAACATTGTTGAGCACAGACAACAGCACAAAGGGCAAGAAGGTAGAGACAACAGTACATCACGTGAAGCAGCCACAACTGTCATTAAGAGTGTCCATGACGGAGTCTTTGAATGAAGAGATGGAGATAAAACGGTCCAGTTTGAGTGTTTGTTGCAGCTCGTTCCAGTCGCTAGTTGCAGCGAACTGAAAAGAGGCGACTCAGGGATGTGTTTGCTTTGAGGACTTTTAACAGAATGTGACTGGCAGAACAGGTGTTGTATGTGGAGGATGAGGGCTCCAGTAGATATCTCAGATAGGGGGGAGTGAGGCCTAAGAGGGTTTTATAAATAAGCATCAACCAGTGGGTCTTGCTAGAGGTACACAGAGATGACCAGTTTACAGAGGAGTAGAGAGTGCAGTGATGTGTCCTATAAGGAACATTGGTGGAAATCTGATGGCTGAATGGTAAAGAACATCTAGCCGCTCGAAAGCACCCTCACCTGCCCATCTATAAATTACGTCTCTGTAATCTAGCACGGTTAGGAGGGTCATCTGAATTAGGGTTAGTTTGGCAACTGGGTGAAAGAGGAGCGATTATTATATATTTTTTTTCAATTCATTTTTTTATTGAACCTTTATTTAACTAGGCAAGCCAGTTTAAGAACAAATTCTTATTTACAATTACGGACCAAACCAGCCCAACTCTAACCCGGACAACGCT
>NW_023493739.1:155000-160000 GCF_013265735.2 Oncorhynchus mykiss | reverse complement strand
CTTTCTCTCTCTCTCTCTCTCTGTCTCTCTGTCTCTCTCTCTGTCTCTCTGTCTCTCTCTGTCTCTGTCTCTCTCTCTCTCTCTCCCTCTCTCTCTCTCTCTGTCTCTCTCTCTCTCTCTGTCTCTCTCTCTCTCCCTCTCTCTCTCTCTATCTCTCTCTATCTCTCTCTCTTTGTCTCTCTCTCTCTCCCTCTATCTCTCTCTCCCTCTCTCTCTCTCTCTGTCTCCCTCTCTCTCTCTCTGTCGCTCTGTCTCTCTGTCTCTCTGTCTCTCTCTGTCTCTCTCTCTCTCTCTCTCTCTCTCCCTCTCTCTCTCTCTCTCTCTCTCTGTCTCTCTCTCTCTCCCTCTCTCTCTATCTCTCTCTCTTTGTCTCTCTCTCTCTCCCTCTATCTCTCTCTCCCTCTCTCTCTCTCTCTGTCTCTCTCTCTCTCTCTCTGTCTCTCTCTCTCTCTGTCTCTCTCTCTCTCTCTCTGTCTCTCTCTCTCTCTCTCTGTCTCTCTCTCTCTCTTACTCTTCTGTTTTAAACTCAAGTGTTGTGAAGTATTGTTTATATCTAACCGGTGTACAGACTTGATGCTGATTGGCTGAGGATGTATCGTCCTGTACTACCAAATAGGTAACTCAGACCCGGCCGTAAAATGGTTTTAGACTGGCACAGCCAGGCACAGCCAGAGAGGGGAAGACTGGTCAAACATCACCAGCACTTTTAATGAATAAACATTTGTAGATTGAGATGAAATAGTTATTCTGTTACAGCCCCCCAAAAAAACAGCCAAGATGTAAATTACCTTAGTAGCAGTCTGTTTAATTTTCCATGTTCATTTACAGTCGGCACAGATGGTTGGTTAAACTCACGCAGGAAAAAAGGTCCCTTGTTTTAGCGTTGTTCAAAATCCTCCGTTGTTCCTCTGTAAGGTTGTCATCTGACCTGTTGTCATCTGACCTGTTGTCATCAGACCTGTTGTTATCAGACCTGATGTTATCAGACCTGTTGTTATCAGACCTGTTGTTATCAGACATGTTGTCATCAGACATGTTGTCATCAGACCTGTTGTTATCAGACCTGTTGTTATCAGACCTGTTGTTATCAGACCTGTTGTCTTCAGACCTGTTGTCTTCAGACCTGTTGTTATCAGACCTGTTGTCATCTGACCTGTTGTTATCAGACCTGTTGTTATCTGACCTGTTGCCATCTGACCTGTTGCCATCTGACCTGTTGCCATCAGACCTGTTGTCATCTGACCTGTTGTTATCAGACCTGTTGTTATCTGACCTGTTGCCATCAGACCTGTTGTCATCTGACCTGTTGCCATCAGACCTGTTGTCATCTGACCTGTTGTCATCTGACCTGTTGTTATAAATTGTCGGATTAGAGGACCTTGTGCATTTCAGGTAAAATAACAACCTAATGTTTATATCCCAGGACAAATTAGCTAGCAACAGCAAGCTAGCTAAATAGGACAAGTTAGCTAGCAACAGCAAGCTAGCTAAATAGGACAAGTTAGCTAGCAACAGCAAGCTAGCTAAATAGGACAAGTTAGCTAGCAACAGCAAGCTAGCTAAAGAGGACAAGTTAGCTAGCAACAGCAAGCTAGCTAAATAGGAAAAGTTAGCTAGCAAGTGCCAGGTGTAGGGGGACAAAATAAATGTATGCATGATGTTGCACGATGGCACACTCGTGTAGCCGGTTTGGGTTCTGTGTGAGGAACTGCATCTCAGTGCTAGAGGCATCACTACAGACACCCTGGTTCGAATCCAGGCTGTATCACAACCAGCTGTGTTTGGGAGTCCCGTAGGGCAGCGCTCTGTCCAGGTTTGGCCGGTGTCGACCAGCTGTGATTGGGAGTCCCGTAGGGCGGCGCTCCGTCCAGGTTTAGCCGGTGTCGACCAGCTGTGATTGGGAGTCCCATAGGGTGGCGCTCCGTCCAGGTTTAGCCGGTGTCGACCAGCTGTGATTGGGAGTCCCGTAGGGTGGCGCTCCGTCCAGGTTTGGTCGGTGTCGGCCGTCATTATAAAATAAGAAATTGTTCTTCACTGACTTGCCAAGTTAAATATAAATATCAGATCAGACGTGGGTAGAAGGCAGCTCAACAGGATGTGAATTTAATGCAGGACAGACAGTACAGGTAGAAGGCAGCTCAACAGGACGTGACTTTAATGCAGAACAGACAGTACAGGTAGAAGGCAGCTCAACAGGATGTGAATGTCAGGTGCGTGAATGAGGACCCAAAAGCGAATTAACAAACAGAGTTTCTTTAATGATGAACACACGTGGGCTCAGATGGACAGGTAGATTCCGACAGGACAGGACAAGGTTGCAGCAAACACGATGATAGTCTGGTTCAGGCATGAGACACACAAACAAGAATCCGACAAAGACAGGAGCAGAAACAGAGAGAGATATAGGGACCTAATCAGAGGGAAAAAGGGAACAGGTGGGAAAAGGGGTGAATGAGGTAGTCAGAGAAGACAAGGAACAGCTGGGGGAAAGAGGGACAGAAACGGTAACCTAGTACGACCAGCAGAGGGAGACAGGGTGAAAGGAAAGGACAGAAAGACACAACATGACAATACATGACAGTGAATTTAATGCAGAACAGACAGTACAGGTAGAAGGCAGCTCAACAGGATGTGAATTTAATGCAGGACAGACAGTACAGGTAGAAGGCAGCTCAACAGGACGTGACTTTAGGGGGAGGAGGAGGGGGAGAGAGAGATGAAAAGACAACTGACTAAACAGATCAAAGAGAGACAGGAGAAACAGTTACTCTGTTAAACCTGATGTTCTCCCTGCAGCTGTCTTCTCTGTCTTCTCCCAGCTGGTGTCTTCTCTGTCTTCTCCCAGCAGGTGTCTTCTCTGTCTTCTCCCAGCTGGTGTCTTCTCTGTCTTCTCCCAGCTGGTGTCTTCTCTGTCTTCTCCCAGCAGGTGTCTTCTCTGTCTTCTCCCAGCAGGTGTCTTCTCTGTCTTCTCCCAGCAGGTGTCTACTCTGTCTTCTCCCAGCAGGTGTCTTCTATGTCTTCTCCCAGCAGGTGTCTTCTCTGTCTTCTCCCATTAGGTGTCTACTCTGTCTTCTACCAGCAGATGTCTACTCTGTCTTTTCGCAGCAGGTGTCTTCTCCTAGCAGGTGTCTACTCTGTCTTCTCCCAGCAGGTGTCTTCTCTGTCTTCTCCCAGCAGGTGTCTACTCTGTCTTCTCCCAGCAGGTGTCTTCTATGTCTTCTCCCAGCAGGTGTCTTCTCTGTCTTCTCCCATTAGGTGTCTACTCTGTCTTCTCCCAGCAGATGTCTACTCTGTCTTTTCGCAGCAGGTGTCTTCTCCTAGCAGGTGTCTACTCTGTCTTCTCCCAGCAGGTGTCTTCTCTGTGTTCTCCCAGCAGGTGTCTACTCTGTCTTCTCCCAGCAGGTGTATTCTCTGTCTTCTCTCAGCAGCTGTCTACTCTGTCTTCTCCAAGCAGGTGTCTTCTATATCTTCTCCCAGCTGGTGTCTACTCTGTCTTCTCCCAGCAGGTGTCTTCTATGTCTTCTCCCAGCAGGTGTCTTCTCTGTCTTCTCCCATTAGGTGTCTACTCTGTCTTCTCCCAGCAGATGTCTACTCTGTCTTTTCGCAGCAGGTGTCTTCTCCTAGCAGGTGTCTACTCTGTCTTCTCCCAGCAGGTGTCTTCTCTGTCTTCTCCCAGCAGGTGTCTTCTATGTCTTCTCCCAGCAGGTGTCTTCTCTGTCTTCTCCCATTAGGTGTCTACTCTGTCTTCTCCCAGCAGATGTCTACTCTGTCTTTTCGCAGCAGGTGTCTTCTCCTAGCAGGTGTCTACTCTGTCTTCTCCCAGCAGGTGTCTTCTCTGTCTTCTCCCAGCAGGTGTCTACTCTGTCTTCTCCCAGCAGGTGTATTCTCTGTCTTCTCTCAGCAGCTGTCTACTCTGTCTTCTCCAAGCAGGTGTCTTCTATATCTTCTCCCAGCTGGTGTCTTCTCTGTCTTCTCCCAGCAGGTGTATCCTCTGTCTTCTCTCAGCAGCTGTCTTCTCTGTCTTCTCCCAGCAGGTGTCTTCTCTGTCTTCTCCCAGCAGGTGTCTTCTCCCAGCAGGTGTCTTCTCTGTCTTCTCCCAGTAGCATCAGTGCAGCAGAAACGTTGCACCCTAAATAGTACCCTATTCCCTCCATAGTGAATGACATGGCACCCTATTCCCTATGTAGTGAACTACTTTTGACCAGGGCAGTACACTATATAGGAGATAGGGAGCCATTTGGTACGCACGCTTAGAGAATTACAGCATAGAGCCTGCTGATTGGCTTGTATTTAAACAGCACTAGTCAGGTAGGTTCAGCATCACAGCCTGCTGATTGGCTAGTATTTAAACAGCACTAGTCAGGTTGATTCAGCATCACAGCCTTCTGATTGGCTTGTATTTAAACAGCCTGCTGATTGGCTAGTATTTAAACAGCACTAGTCAGGTTGGTTCAGCATCACAGCCTGCTGATTGGCTTGTATTTAAACAGCACTAGTCAGGTAGGTTCAGCATCACAGCCAGCTGATTGGCTTGTATTTAAACAGCACTAGTCAGGTTGATTCAGCATCACAGCCTTCTGATTGGCTTGTATTTAAACAGCCAGCTGATTGGCTTGTATTTAAACAGCACTAGTCAGGTTGGTTCAGCATCACAGCCTGCTGATTGGCTTGTATTTAAACAGCACTAGTCAGGTTGGTTCAGCATCACAGCCTTCTGATTGGCTTGTATTTAAACAGCACTAGTCAGGTTGGTTCAGCATCACAGCCTTCTGATTGGCTTGTATTTAAACAGCACTAGTCAGGTTGGTTCAGCATCACAGCCTGCTGATTGGCTTGTATTTAAACAGCACTAGTCAGGTTGGTTCAGCATCACAGCCTTCTGATTGGCTTGTATTTAAACAGCACTAGTCAGGTTGGTTCAGCATCACAGCCTGCTGATTGGCTTGTATTTAAACAGCACTAGTCAGGTTGGTTCAGCATCACAGCCTGCTGATTGGCTT
>NW_023493739.1:145000-152500 GCF_013265735.2 Oncorhynchus mykiss | reverse complement strand
GAAGGAGCGGTGCATTGATTCACATGCTGTACAAAGTCCTGCACTATCTCAAAAAGATTGAACTGTGACTGAACATGCACACAGTTCTGTCTCATTCGGAAGGACTCACACTTTTAGCGAAAATGAAAACTTACCCATTTTCATTAAAAAAATATATATTAGTTCATGAGACGAATCGAAATACAATCTACAGCTTGAGAGAGTAAATTATTAAAATACCTTTTCTAAAATCTGCAGTATCAATAAACTGTTTCCCTTTCAGACTCATACTGTTTCCCTTTCATACTCCTACTGTTTCCCTTTCATACTCCTACTGTTTCCCTTTCAGACTCCTACTGTTTCCCTTTCAGACTCCTACTGTTTCCCTTTCAGACTACCACTCCTACTGTTTCCCTTTCAGACTCCTACTGTTTCCCTTTCAGACTCCAACTGTTTCCCTTTCAGAGTCCTACTGTTTCCCTTTCAGACTCCTACTGTTTCCCTTTCAGACTCCTACTGTTTCCCTTTCAGACTCCTACTGTTTCCCTTTCAGACTTCTACTGTTTCCCTTTCAGACTCCTACTGTTTCCCTTTCAGACACCTACTGTTTCCCTTTCAGAATCCTACTGTTTCCCTTTCAGACTCCTACTGTTTCCCTTTCAGACTCCTACTGTTTCCCTTCCAGACTACCACTCCTACTGTTTCCCTTTCAGACTTCTACTGTTTCCCTTTCAGACTCCCACTGTTTCCCTTTCAGACACCGACTGTTTCCCTTTCAGAATCCTACTGTTTCCTTTCAGACTGCTACTGTTTCCCTTTCAGACTCCTACTGTTTCCCTTTCAGACTCCTACTGTTTCCCTTTCAGACTCCTACTGTTTCCCTTTCAGACTCCTACTGTTTCCCTTCCAGACTACCACTCCTACTGTTTCCCTTTCAGACTTCTACTGTTTCCCTTTCAGACTCCCACTGTTTCCCTTTCAGACCCCTACTGTTTCCTTTCCGACTCCTACTGTTTCCCTTTCAGACTCCTACGGTTTCCTTTCAGACTATTACTGTTTCCTTTCAGACTCCTACTGTTTCCCTTTCAGACTCCTACTGTTTCCCTTTCAGACTCCTACTGTTTCCTTTCAGACTCCTAACTACAACATACTGTTTCCTTTCAGACTCCTAACTATAACATACTGTTTCCTTTCAGACTCCTAACTAAAACATACTGTTTCCTTTCAGACTCCTAACTAAAACATACTGCTTCCTTTCAGACTCCTAACTAAAACATACTGTTTCCTTTCAGACTCCTAACTATAACTAAAACAGACTGTTTCCTTTCAAACTCCTAACTATAACTAAAATAAACTGTTTCCTTTCAGACTCCTAACTATAACTAAAACATACTGTTTCCTTTCAGACTCCTAACTATAACTAAAACATACTGTTTCCTTTCAGACTCCTACTGTTTCCTTTCAGACTCCTAACTATAACTAAAACATACTGTTTCCTTTCAGACTCCTAACTATAACTAAAACATACTGTTTCCTTTCAGACTACTACTGTTTCCTTTCAGACTCCTAACTAAACCATACTGTTTCCTTTCAGACTCCTAACTATAACTAAAACATACTGTTTCCTTTCAGACTCCTAACTATAACTAAAACATACTGTTTCCTTTCAGACTACTACTGTTTCCTTTCAGATTCCTACTGTTTCCTTTCAGACTCCTACTGTTTCCTTTCAGACTCCTAACTATAACTAAAATATACTGTTTCCTTTCAGACTCCTACTGTTTCCTTTCAGACTCCTACTGCTTCCTTTCAGACACCGAACTATAACTAAAACACACTGTTTCCTTTCAGACTACTACTGTTTCCTTTCAGACTCCTAACTATAACTAAAACATACTGTTTCCTTTCAGACTCCTAACTAAAATAAACTGTTTCCTTTCAGACTCCTAACTATAACTAAAACATACTGTTTCCTTTCAGACTCCTACTGTTTCCTTTCAGACTCCTACTGTTTCCTTTCAGACTCCTAACTAAAATAAACTGTTTCCTTTCAGACTCCTAACTATAACTAAAACATACTGTTTTCTTTCAGACTCCTAACTAAAAGAAACTGTTTCCATGAAAAGAGGTGCATCAAAGTCAACATCTACAGTGTGAGAGCGGTATTTAAATAAGGACTAGCAGGAGTGAATCTGCACGTATGTGTTCCCTTCACAACGTCTCCTTCTCTATTAAAACTTAAAGGCTCATCAAATATACAGCGTTTTTTATTCAGATAACTTAAGTTTGAGAGTGTATCTGCATATATTTCTGTCCCTTCCTGTCCCTCTTTGTATGTCTCAACCCCCATGCAGTTCCCTGCCAGCTGTCTGGCTGTGGGAGGCTGTGTGTCTCTCTCCTCTAGTCAGATATTCCACGGTTGATACAGGGACTAATGAGGTGTGAAGGTGACAAACCCAAAAGCATCAGGTACAAGCCCCTCTGCCTCCAACACCTGTCAGAAACAGAGATGATATGGCTGTTTAAGAACAGAGCAGAACAGAACAGACATGATATGGCTGTTTAAGAACAGAGCAGAACAGAGATGATATGGCTGTTTAAGAACAGAGCAGAACAGAACAGAGATGATATGGCTGTTTAAGAACAGAACAGAACAGAGATGATATGGCTGTTTAAGAACAGAACAGAACAGAGATGATATGGCTGTTAAAGAACAGAACAGCGATGATATGGCTGTTTAAGAACAGAACAGAACAGAGATGATATGGCTGTTTAAGAACAGAGCAGAACAGAGATGATATGGCTGTTAAAGAACAGAACAGCGATGATATGGCTGTTTAAGAACAGAACAGAACAGAGATGATATGGCTGTTTAAGAACAGAACAGAACAGAGATGATATGGCTGTTTAAGAACAGAACAGAACAGAGATGATATGGCAGGTTAAAGAACAGAACAGAGATGATATGGCTGTTTAAGAACAGAACAGAACAGAGATGATATGGCAGGTTAAAGAACAGAACAGAGCATAGTGCGATCAAGGTTTTGGGTTGAGGACGTGTCATAACTTAGACTTTTACGTTTGTTCATAAATCAGGTTGAGTTATGGTGAGTGAAACGGAGTTATGATTTCACTTTAACTTTACAGAGAAGGACTTCAAACTGTCTTTAACTTTAGACAGAAGGACTTCAAACTGTCTTTAACTTTAGAGAGAAGGACTTCAAACTGTCTTTAACTTTAGAGAGAAGGACTTCAAACTGTCTTTAACTTTAGAGAGAAGGACTTCAAACTGTCTTTAACTTTAGAGAGAAGGACTTCAAACTGTCTTTAACTTTAGACAGAATGACTTCAAACTGTCTTTAACTTTAGACAGAAGGACTTCAAACTGTCTTTAACTTTAGACAGAAGGACTTCAAACTCTCTTTAATGTTAACAACAAGAACACAAATAACAAGAACAACAACAACAAGAACACAAATAACAACAACAACAAGAACACAAATAACAACAACAACAAGAACACAAATAACAACAACAACAAGAACACAAATAACAACAACAACAAGAACACAAACAAACTTTTCCTCTCTGCTTCATCCTTTTGAACTCAAGTAAGTCTCAGTAAATAAATCAGTCGCTCGGTGAAACCGGGGAATGAAAATTCTGACAGATTTATGTCGTATAAACAGAACAATATTGCTGCATTAAGTATGCATGGGTACCCCTGCTGTACAATAAGCAATGCATAAAGCTCATTGATCCATCTATATTCTATACATTACGGGAAATGCAATCATCAGGGACGACGCGGCTCTGACGTCTGATCCATCAAGCCAGAGCTAGGAGAACCAGGGGGAGGTAGAGAGAGAGAGAGGGAGAGAGAGAGAGAGAGAGACAGGGAGAGAGAGAGAGAGAGAGGGAGAGAGAGAGAGAGGGAGAGAGAGAGAGAAGTCAGAACAATTCCACATTGCTCGGGAGAGACATGAATTTCCTGAAGTGGGGCACAGGGGTGAATGATATCTGCCCTGTGTGGAATTACAAGCAGAAGTACACGCCCCACTCAACACTGTGCTCTCTCTCTCGCTCTCTCTCTCACACAGCTCTTACATAAATGACTCATACGGAGAGGGCGGCGTTGTTCTGACAACTTATTTCTTAGGCGGATGAGAAGATGGTTCAATGGGTGTGACACGGAGAGAGGGAAGGATGTAGAGAGAGAGATGGAGGGATGGAGAGAGAGAGATGGAGGGATGGAGAGAGGGAGGGATGTAGAGAGAGAGATGGAGGGATGGAGAGAGGGAGGGATGTAGAGAGAGAGATGGAGGGATGGAGAGAAGGAGGGATGGAGAGAGAGAGAGGGATGGAGAAAGGGAGATGGAGGGATGGAGAGAGATGGAGGGCTGGGAGAGATGGAGGGATAGAGAGAGAGAGGGATGGAGAGAAAGATGGAGGGATGGAGAGAGAGATGGAGGGATGGAGAGAGAGAGGGCTGAGAGATGGCAGGATGGAGAGACAGATGGAGGGATAGGAAGAGAGATGGAGGGATGGAGAGAGAGATGGAGGGATGGAGAGAGATGGAGGGATGGAGAGAGATGGAGGGATGGAGAGACAGATGGAAGGATAGGAAGAGATGAGGACTGCCCAAGAGGGACCACTAGATACTGACAAGGTAGACACCACTGAGATAGACACCACTGAGATAGACAAGTCCTCTTCAGATAGACACCACTGAGATAGACACCACTGAGATAGACAAGTCCTCTTCAGATAGACACCACTGAGATAGACAAGTCCTCTTCAGGTAGACACCACTGAGATAGACAAGTCCTCTTCAGATAGACACCACTGAGATAGACAAGTCATCTTTAGATAGACACCACTGAGATAGACAAGTCCTCTTCAGATAGACACCACTGAGATAGACAAGTCCTCTTCGGATAGGCACCACAGAGATAGTCCTCTTCAGCTCAATATGAGAGCAGGAAAACATGGTGAAAACTGACAACATTTTCTACACTCTTAAAAGTGCTGTCTAGAACCTAAATGGTTCTTCAGCTCTCCCCGTAGAAGAACCCTTTAAATAACCCTTTTTGGTTCTTGGTAGTAACCTTTTGGGATAGACAAAGAACCCTTTCAACAGACGGTTCTACATGGAACCCAAAACGGTTATACCTGAAATGGGAAAGGGTTCTACATGGAACCCAAAATGGTTCCACCTGAAAGGGGAAAGGGTTCTACATAGAATCCAAAATGGTTCAACCTGAAAGGGGAAAGGGTTCTACATAGAATCCAAAATGGTTCTACCTGAAACGGGAAAGTGTTCTACATGGAACCGAAAAGGGTTCTCCAACGGGGACAGTAAAAGAACCCTTTCTTCGAAGAGTGTATAAATACCACACAGATGTTTCCCTTGATGGGCTGAATTAAAAGTGCCTATCAGTCATAACAGGATAATTTCAGGATGAGACTAATCAATTCCTATAGAAACAGAGGCAGACTCTCTCCAGCTGAAACCAGTGGTGTAGACTCAGACTCTCTCCAGCTGAAACCAGTGGTGTAGACTCAGACTCTCTCCAGCTGAAACCAGTGGAGTAGACTCAGACTCTCTCCTGCTGAAACCAGTGGTGTAGACTCAGACTCTCTCCAGCTGAAACCAGTGGAGTAGACTCAGACTCCATCTGAAACCAGTGGTGTAGACTCAGACTCTCTCCAGCTGAAACCAGTGGTGTAGACTCAGACTCCATCTGAAACCAGTGGAGTAGACTCAGACTCCATCTGAAACCAGTGGAGTAGACTCAGACTCCATCTGAAACCAGTGGTGTAGACTCAGACTCTCTCCAGCTGAAACCAGTGGTGTAGACTCAGACTCCATCTGAAACCAGTGGAGTAGACTCAGACTCCATCTGAAACCAGTGGAGTAGACTCAGACTCCATCTGAAACCAGTGGTGTAGACTCAGACTCTCTCCAGCTGAAACCAGTGGTGTAGACTCAGACTCCATCTGAAACCAGTGGAGTAGACTCAGACTCCATCTGAAACCAGTGGAGTAGACTCAGACTCCATCTGAAACCAGTGTTGTAGCCTCAGACTCTCTCCAGCTGAAACCAGTGGAGTAGACTCAGACTCTCTCCATCTGAAACCAGTGGAGTAGACTCAGACTCTCTCCATCTGAAACCAGTGGAGTAGACTCAGACTCTCTCCAGCTGAAACCAGTGGTGTAGACTCAGACTCTCTCCAGCTGAAACCAGTGTTGTAGACTCAGACTCTCTCCAGCTGAAACCAGTGGAGTAGACTCTCTCCATCTGAAACCAGTGGAGTAGACTCAGACTCTCTCCATCTGAAACCAGTGGAGTAGACTCAGACTCTCTCCATCTGAAACCAGTGGAGTAGACTCAGACTCTCTCCAGCTGAAACCAGTGGTGTAGACTCAGACTCTCTCCAGCTGAAACCAGTGGTGTAGACTCTCTCCATCTGAAACCAGTGGTGTAGACTCAGACTCTCTCCAGCTGAAACCAGTGGTGTAGACTCAGACTCTCTCCAGCTGAAACCAGTGGAGTAGACTCAGACTCTCTCCATCTGAAACCAGTGGAGTAGACTCAGACTCTCTCCATCTGAAACCAGTGGAGTAGACTCAGACTCTCTCCATCTGAAACCAGTGGAGTAGACTCAGACTCTCTCCAGCTGAAACCAGTGGTGTAGACTCAGACTCTCTCCAGCTGAAACCAGTGGTGTAGACTCTCTCCATCTGAAACCAGTGGTGTAGACTCAGACTCTCTCCAGCTGAAACCAGTGGAGTAGACTCAGACTCTCTCCATCTGAAACCAGTAGAGTAGACGCAGACTCTCTCCTGCTGAAACCAGTGGAGTAGACTCTCTCCATCTGAAACCAGTAGAGTAGACTCAGACTCTCTCCAGCTGAAACCAGTGGAGTAGACTCAGACTCTCTCCTGCCGAAACCAGTGGTGTAGACTCAGACTCTCTCCAGCTGAAACCAGTGGTGTAGACTCAGACTCTCTCCATCTGAAACCAGTGGTGTAGACTCAGACTCTCTCCATCTGAAACCAGTGGTGTAGACTCAGACTCTCTCCATCTGAAACCAGTGGTGTAGACTCAGACTCTCTCCAGCTGAAACCAGTGGAGTAGACTCAGACTCTCTCCATCTGAAACCAGTGGAGTAGACTCAGACTCTCTCCAGCTGAAACCAGTGGAGTAGACTCAGACTCTCTCCATCTGAAACCAGTGGAGTAGACTCAGACTCTCTCCAGCTGAAACCAGTGGAGTAGACTCAGACTCTCTCCATCTGAAACCAGTGGAGTAGACTCAGACTCTCTCCAGCTGAAACCAGTGGAGTAGACTCAGACTCTCTCCATCTGAAACCAGTGGAGTAGACTCAGACTCTCTCCATCTGAAACCAGTGGAGTAGACTCAGACTCTCTCCAGCTGAAACCAGTGGTTTAGACTCAGACTCTCTCCATCTGAAACCAGTGGAGTAGACTCAGACTCTCTCCATCTGAAACCAGTGG
>NW_023493739.1:130000-140000 GCF_013265735.2 Oncorhynchus mykiss | reverse complement strand
GTTGGTATCCACCATGGTTAATGTTGTTGGTATCTACCATGGTTAATGTTGTTGTTGGTATCCACCATGGTTAATGTTGTTGGTATCCACCATGGTTAATTTTGTTGGTATCCACCATGGTTAATGTTGTTGGTATCCACCATGGTTAATGTTGAAGGTATCCACCATGGTTAATGTTGTTGTTGGTATCCACCATGGTTAATGTTGTTGGTATCCACCATGGTTAATGTTGTTGGTATCCACCATGGTTAATGTTGTTGGTATCCACCATGGTTAATGTTGTTGTTGGTATCCACCATGGTTAATGTTGTTGTTGGTATCCACCATGGTTAATGTTGTTGGTATCTACCATGGTTAATGTTGTTGTTGGTATCCACCATGGTTAATGTTGTTGGTATCCACCATGGTTAATTTTGTTGGTATCCACCATGGTTAATGTTGTTGGTATCCACCATGGTTAATGTTGAAGGTATCCACCATGGTTAATGTTGTTGTTGGTATCCACCATGGTTAATGTTGTTGGTATCCACCATGGTTAATTTTGTTGGTATCCACCATGGTTAATGTTGTTGGTATCCACCATGGTTAATGTTGTTGGTATCCACCATGGTTAATGTTGTTGTTGGTATCAACCTTCCCCGAACCCATGAAAAACAGCCCAAGATCATTTATCCTCCTCCACCAAACAGCGTGGTCACTATGCATTCGGGCAGGTCGCGTTTTCCTGGCTTGCGCCAACCCCAGATTAGTCAGTCAGACTGACTAATCCCGTTCTGTGAGCTTGTGTGGCCTACCACTTCATGGCTGAGCCATTGTTGCTCCTAGACGTTTCCACTACACAATACAGCAGTTATGAACTCAGCAAAAAAGAAACAGCCCTTTTTCAGGACCCTGTCTTTCAAAGATAACTTGTAAAAATCCAAATAACTTCACAGATCTTCATTGTAAAGGGCTTAAACAATGTTTCCCATGCTTGTTCAATTAATGACATTCACCTGTAGAACGGTCGTTAAGACACTAACAGCTTACAGACGGTAGGCAATTAAGGTTACAGTTATGAAAACTAAGAACACTAAAGAGGCCTTTCTACTGACTCTGAAAAATCCCAAATGAAAGATGCCCAGGATCCCTGCTCATCTGCGTGAACGTGCCTTAGGCATGCTGCAAGGAGGCATTAGGACTGCAGATGTGGCCAGGGCAATAAATGGCAATGTCCCTACTGTGAGACGCCTAAGACAGCGCTACAGGAAGACAGTACGGAAAGCTGATTGTCCTCACAGTGGCAGACCACGTGTAACAACACCTGCACAGGATCGGTACATCCGAACATCACACCTGCGGGACAGGTACAGGATGGCACCAACAACTGCCCGAGTTACACCAGGAAAGCACAATCCATCAGTGCTCAGACTGTCCGCAATAGGCTGAGAGAGGCTGGACTTTGGGCTTGTAGGCCTGTTGTAAGGCAGGTCCTCACCAGACATCACAGGCAACAACGTAGCCTATGGGCACAAACCCACCGTCGCTGGGCCAGACAGGACTGGCAAAAAGTGATCTTCACTGACGAGTCACGGTTTTGTTTCACCAGGGGTGATGGTCGGATTCGCGTTTATCGTCGAAGGAATGCGTGTTACACCGAGGCCTGTACTCTGGAGCGGGACTGAGCTTGTTGTAATTGCAGGTAATCTCAAACGTTGTGCTTTACAGAGAAGACATCCTCCTCCCTCATGTGGTACCCTTCCTGCAGGCTCATCCTGACCTGACCCTCCACAGCATGACAATGCCACCAGCCATACTGCTCGCTCTGTGCGTGATTTCCTGCAAGACAGGAATGTCAGTGTTCTGCCATGGCCAGCGAAGAGCCCGGATCTCAACCCCATTGAGCACGTCTGGGACCTGTTGGATCGGAGGGTGAGGGCTAGGGCCATTCCCCCCGGAAATGTCCGGGAACTTGCAGGTGCCTTGGTGGAAGAGTGAGGTAACATCTCACAGCAAGAACTGGCAAATCTGGTGCAGTCCATGAGGAGGAGATGCACTGCAGTACTTAATGCAGCTGGTGGCCACTCCAGATACTGACTGTTACTTTTTCTTTTTGACCCCCTCCCCTTCTTTTAGGGACACATTATTCCATTGATATTAGTCACATGCCTGTGGAAAGCACAGCTTTATATAACACTGCCCTTGGGCATCAATAAACACACAGCGCATTAACAAATTATTCACACCCTTTTCTTATTTCTACATTTTGTTACAGACTTATTCTAAAATTGATTAAATATAAAACCTTCCTCATTAATCTACACACAATACCCGATCATGACATCACAATACCCCATCATGACATCACAATACCCCATCATGACATCACAATACCCCATAATGACAAAGTGAAAACAGGTTTTAAGATTTCTTTTTGCAAATGTATTAAATTTCAAATAATAGAAATATATTATTTACATAACTATTCAGACCCTTTGCTATGAGACTCGAAATTGAGCTGAGGCTCAGCCTGCTTCTATCGATCATCCTTGAGATATTTCTTCAAATTGATTGGAGTCCACCTGTGGTTAATTAGATTGATTGGACTTGATTTGGAAAGGCACACACCTGTCTATATAAGATCCCAAAGCTGACATTGCATGTCAGAGCAAAAACCAAGCCATGAGGTCTAAGGAATTGTTCATAGAACTCAGAGACAGGATTGTGTCGAAGCACAGATCTGGAGAAGGGTACCAAAACATTTCTGCAGCATTGAAGGTCCCCAAAAACACAATGTCCTCCATCATTCTTAAATGGAAGAAGTTTGGAACCACAAAGACTCTTCCTAGAGCTGACCGCCCGGCCAATCTGAGCAAACGAGGGAGAAGGGTCTTGGTTAGGGAGGTGACCAAGAACCCAATGGTCACTCTGAAAGAGCTCCAGAGTTCCTCTGTGGAGATGGGAGAACCTTCCAGAAGGACAGCCATCTATGCAGCACTCCACCAATCAGGCCTTTATGGTAGAGTGGCCAGACAGCCCGCTTGGAGTTTGCAAAAAGGCACCTAAAGACTCTCAGACCATGAGAAACAAGATTCTTTGGTCTGATGAAACCAAGATTGAACTCTTTGTCCTGAATGCCAAGCGTCACGTCTGGAGGAAACCTGCCACCATCCCTTCGGTGAAGCATGGTGGAGGCAGCATCATGCTGTGGGAGACTGGGAGACTAGTCATGATGGAGGAAATCTGGCACCATCCCTATGGTGAAGCATGGTGGAGGCAGCATCATGCTGTGGGAGACTGGGAGACTAGTCATGATGGAGGAAACCTGGCACCATCCCTATGGTGAAGCATGGTGGAGGCAGCATCCCTTCGGTGAAGCATGGTGGTGGCAGCATCCCTTCGGTGAAGCATGGTGGAGGCAGCATCCCTTCGGTGAAGCATGGTTGAGGCAGCATCCCTTCGGTGAAGCATGGTGGTGGCAGCATCCCTTCGGTGAAGCATGGTGGTGGCAGCATCCCTTCGGTGAAGCATGGTGGTGGCAGCATCATGCTGTGGGATGCCTTCCAGCGGCAGGGACTGGGAGACTAGTCAGGATGGAGGGAAAGATGAACAGAGCAAAGTACAGAGAGATCTTTGATGAAAACCTGCTCCAGAATTTTTTGTTGTTTTATTTTACCTTTATTTAACTATGCAGTTAAGAACAAATTCTT
This sequence comes from Oncorhynchus mykiss, assembly GCF_013265735.2. NCBI lineage: Eukaryota > Metazoa > Chordata > Actinopteri > Salmoniformes > Salmonidae > Oncorhynchus > Oncorhynchus mykiss. Next base: position 136,311 of record NW_023493739.1, on the reverse strand, counting down.
ATTTTCAATGACGGTGGGTTAACTGCCTGTTCAGGGGCAGAACGACAGATTTGTACCTTGTCACCTTCCGGTTACTAGTCCAACACTCTAACCACTAGGCTACCTTGCCGCTCCACAGGACCTCAGACTGGGGCGAAGGTGAGACAACACAGGAGTGGCTTCAGGACATGTCTCTGAATGACCTTGAGTGGTCCAGCCAGAACCTGTACTTGAACCTGGTTAAACATCTCTGGAAAGACCTGAAAATAGCTGTGCAGCGACGTTCCCCATCCAACCTGACAGAGCTTGAGAGGATCTGTTGAGAAGAATAAGAGAAACACCCCAAATACAGGTGTGCCAAGCTTGCAGCTTTATACCAAAGAAGACTTGAGGCTGTAATCGCTGCCAAAGGTGCTTCAACAAAGTCCTGAGTAAAGGGACTGAACACTGATATTTCCGTGTTTTGTTTTAAATTAGCGAACATTTCTAAAAAATAGTTTTTACTTTGTCATTATGGGGTATTGTGATGTCATTATGGGGTATTGTGATGTCATTATGGGGTATTGTGATGTCATTAAGGGGTATTGTGATGTCATTATGGGGTATTGTGATGTCATTAAGGGGTATTGTGATGTCATTATGGGGTATTGTGATGTCATTATGGGGTATTGTGATGTCATTATGATGTATTGTGATGTCATTATGGGGTATTGTGATGTCATTATGGGGTATTGTGATGTCATTATGGTGTATTGTGTGTAGACTGATGAGGGTGAAAAAACAATTCAATCCATTATAGAATAAGGCTGTGACGTAACAACATTTGGGAAAAAATAAAGGGGTATGAAAACTTTCCAAACACACTGTACGGGTATAGTCTGACCATGAACACTTTATGTTACAGTGGATTAAACCACTCAACCATTCATAAACCCCAAGGCCACTTTATGTTACAGTGGATTAAACCACTCAACCATTCATAAACTCCTAGGCCTGGCGCTTGTCCTTGAAGCACGCACACACACACATACACACACAGACACACACACACACACACACACACACACACACACACACACACACACACACACACACACACACACACACACACACACACACACACACACATACACACACACACACACACACACACACACACACACACTCACACACACACACACACACACACACACACAAACACATGCAGATATAGGCAGACAAACAAAGACAAACAAGCACACACACACACACACACACATATATTGCTCTATTGTTGTCGCAGCTCAAAACTACAACAGTTACAAGCTTTCACAGTCTCACTGCAAAATTAGACGTTTGTCTAAAACGTCAATTTCCTATGTATTTGCTAACAGCGCACTGACTATCGCTGGGACTGGAGACACAGCCCTTGGATCTGTAGTCTGTTAAAGACCTAATTGTCGTAGACAGATGGCAGATTGATCTAAGCTGCGAGCTCTGGCTCTGTCGATCACCGGTTGAATTCCAGAGTGGGGCAAACCCAGTGGCCCGATTCGACAGCGTCTCCTGGGGAACTGCCCAAAAGTAGATTTCACCTTGGATCTGGAGTGTTCCCTATATCAACTAGCTCTCAATGTCTTATGTCAGAATCATATGTTTCTCAAATGTTAAGTTTAGGCATTAACTATGAATTGTTAAGGTATGGGTTAAGGTATGGGTTAATGGTTAAGGTATGGGTTAAGGTATGGGTTAAGGGTTAAGGTATGGGTTAAGGTATGGGTTAAGGGTTAAGGTATGGGTTAAGGGTTAAGGATTAAGGTATGGGTTAAGGGTTAAGGTATGGGTTAAGGGTTAAGGTATGGGTTAAGGGTTAAGGTATGGATTAAGGTATGGGTTAAGGTATGGGTTAAGGTATGGGTTAAGGGTTAAGGGTTAAGGTATGGGTTAAGGGTTAAGGTATGGATTAAGGTATGGGTTAAGGTATGGGTTAAGGTATGGGTTAAGGTATGGGTTAAGGTATGGGTTAAGGGTTAAGGGTTAAGGTATGGGTTAAGGGTTAAGGGGTAAGGTATGGGTTAAGGGTTAAGGTATGGGTTAAGTTATGGGTTAAGGGTTAAGGTATGGGTTAAGGTATGGGTTAAGGGTTAAGGTATGGGTTAAGTTTTAAAACTGAAGTCTCAAAAACAATTTTCTATCACAGGATTTTAACTTTCAATCTTCTGAATCATTCGTTAACTTTTTTGGAATCAGAGGCAGATGTCCACAACGCCCGACCCCCATCTCCGTCCCCCATCTCCGTCCACAACGCCCGTCCCCCATCTCCATCCACAACGCCCGTCCCCCATCTCTGTCCACAACGCCCGTCCCCCATCTCCATCCACAACGCCCGTCCCCGTCCACAACGCCCGTCCCCCATCTCCATCCACAACGCCCGTCCCCCATCTCCATCCACAACGCCCGTCCCCGTCCACAACGCCCTTCCCCCATCTCTGTCCACAACGCCCGTCCCCTATCTCTGTCCACAACGCCCGTCCCCCATCTCTGTCCACAACGCCTGTCCCCCATCTCTGTCCACAACGCCCGTCCCCCATCTCTGTCCACAACGCCCTTCCCCCATCTCTGTCCCCCATCTCCATCCACAACGCCCGTCCCCCATCTCTGTCCACAACGCCCTTCCCCCATCTCCGTCCACAACGCCCGTCCCCCATATTTGTCCACAACGCCCTTCCCTCATCTCTGTCCACAACGCCCGTCCCCCATCTCCATCCCCCATCTCCATCCCCCATCTCCGTCCACAACGCCCGTCCCCCATCTCCGTCCCCCATCTCCGTCCCCAACGCCCGTCTCCCATCTCCGTCCCCCATCTCCGTCCACAACGCCCGTCCACAATGCCCGTCCCCCATCTCCGTCCACAACGCCCTTCCCCCATCTCCGTCCACAACGCCCGTCCCCCATCTCCATCCACAACGCCCTTCCCCCATCTCTGTCCACAACGCCCTTCCCCCATCTCCGTCCACAACGCCCTTCCCCCATCTCCATCCCCCATCTCCGTCCCCCATCTCCTTCCCCCATCTCCGTCCACAACGCCCATCCCCCATCTCCGTCCACAACGCCGTCCCCCATCTCCGTCCACAACGCCGTCCCCCATCTCCGTCCACAACGCCGTCCCCCATCTCTGTCCCCCATCTCCGTCCACAACGCCCATCCCCCATCTCCGTCCACAACGCCCGTCCCCCATCTCCGTCCACAACGCCCGTCCCCCATCTCTGTCCCCCATCTCCGTCCACAACGCCCGTCCCCCATTTCTGTCCCCCATCTCCGTCCACAACGCCCGTCCCCCATCTCCGTCCACAACGCCCGTCCCTCATCTCCATCCACAACGCCCGTCCCCCATCTCCATCCACAAGGCCCGTCCCCCATCTCCGTCCCCCATCTCCATCCACAACGCCCGTCCCCCATCTCTGTCCCCCATCTCCGTCCACAACGCCCGTCTCCCATCTCTGTCCCCCATCTCCATCCACAACGCCCGTCCCCCATCTCTGTCCCCCATCTCCGTCCACAACGCCCATCCCCCATCTCCGTCCACAACGCCCGTCCCCCATCTCCGTTCCCCATCTCCATCCACAACGCCCGTCCCCCATCTCTGTCCCCCATCTCCGTCCACAATGCCCGTCCCCCATCTCTGTCCCCCATCTCCGTCCACAAAGCCCGTCCCCCATCTCCGTCCCCCATCTCCGTCCATAACGCCCATTCACCATCTCCGTCAACAACGCCCGTCCCCCATCTCCGTCCACAACGCCCATCTCTGTCCACAACGCCCGTCCCCCATCTCCGTCCACAACGCCCGTCCCCCATCTCCGTCCACAACGCCTTAGCAGCAGAACCGAAACCTACTTGAAGGTAACAGCGCTCACTGTTGCCCCCTAGTGACCAGTTCCCACGTCATCTCCCGACGTCCTCAAACATGGATGGACGTCGAATAATGACTTGTATCAATGGGTGACCAGGCTCCCCTATATAGTACACTACTTTTGACCAGGGCTCATAGGGTGCTGGTCGAAAGTAGTGCGCTATTTGAATGGCTTTTTGGTACTCAACCAATATCTTGTCTACAAAAGACCATTTTGAAAGATAAGCACGAAATTGGAAAATGTTTTATTTTCTTTACTTTCAGAAGCAGTAATGATGAATAGTCCTGTCATTATTCCACAGGTACGTTCCAAATAGTACCTTTATACCCTATATCCTATAGGCCCTGGTCAAAAGTAGTGCACTACATAGGGAATAGGGTGCCATTTTGGGACTTTAGCCCACATCGATCACGACTCTGGCGCTGTCCACAGTTCTGTTGGGTCTACCGAACAGCAGATGCTGAATAGGTGAAAACCCACTGAATTACTGTCTTTGTTTTCCTGAGTACATCGAGTACTTTAGCAGATAAAGAAAAACACAAAAAAAAAAATGCCTGGAAATGAAATGAAATGATGAATTGATACTTGGAGATGTTTGTCATTTCAAATCCATTTCAAAATGTGCCGTTCTGCCAGAAGGCGGAGAGAGAGAGAGAAGTGAGCAGTTATTTATTTTACGGACCCTTTTTCATGTTAATTCCTTGTCTCTTATATATTTATATATACACACACACACACACACACACAGACACACACACACACACACACACACACACACACACAGACACACACACACACGCACGCACGCACGCACACACACAAACCCATAGACACACACAAACCCATACACACACACACACAAGCTCACAAACGCAAACACTCAAAACGAACACGCTAGTTTGCTGTTGCTGCCAGGTTGGATATCTTGGTTAAAACCACTACGAGTGCATGTGATATAAAACACCCAACATGTAGTGATGTAGACACATTACCCAGCAGCCAAACCTGCTTGCTACAATCCCATATAATTACAGTAAAAAGACAAACCCCATTCATATCACTCTATTCATTCATTAACTTATTCATTTGTTCACGCTTTATTTAGATAGTCCGGAAGGTTCATCTGGAGACGCTCTACAGATGGTCTTTAGTTGGATAGATGTTCTACGGATGGTCTTTAGTTGGATAGATGCTCTACGGATGGTCTTTAGTTGGATAGATGCTCTACAGATGGTCTTTAGTTGGATAGATGCTCTACAGATGGTCTTTAGTTGGATAGATGCTCTACAGATGGTCTTTAGTTGGATAGATGCTCTACGGATGGTCTTTAGTTGGATAGATGCTCTACGGATGGTCTTTAGTTGGATAGATGCTCTGCAGATGGTCTTTAGTTGGATAGATGCTCTACGGATGGTCTTTAGTTGGATAGATGCTCTGCAGATGGTCTTTAGTTGGATAGATGCTCTACGGATGGTCTTTAGTTGGATAGATGTTCTACGGATGGTCTTTAGTTGGATAGATGCTCTGCAGATGGTCTTTAGTTGGATAGATGCTCTGCAGATGGTCTTTAGTTGGATACATGCTCTGCAGATGGTCTTTAGTTGGATAGATGCTCTACAGATGGTCTTTAGTTGGATAGATGCTCTGCAGATGGTCTTTAGTTGGATAGATGCTCTGCAGATGGTCTTTAGTTGGATAGATGCTCTGCAGATGGTCTTTAGTTGGATAGATGCTCTGCAGATGGTCTTTAGTTGGATAGATGCTCTGCAGATGGTCTTTAGTTGGATAGATGCTCTACGGATGGTCTTTAGTTGGATAGATGCTCTGCAGATGGTCTTTAGTTGGATAGATGCTCTACGGATGGTCTTCAGTTGGATAGATGCTCTGCAGATGGTCTTTAGTTGGATAGATGCTCTACGGATGGTCTTCAGTTGGATAGATGCTCTGCAGATGGTCTTTAGTTGGATAGATGCTCTACCGATTGTCTTCAGTTGGATAGATGCTCTACAGATGGTCATGCTACCAGCTGGGTCTTTAGTTGGATAGATGCTCTGCAGATGGTCATGCTACCAGCTGGGTCTTTAGTTGGATAGATGCTCTACAGATGGTCATGCTACCAGCTGGGTCTTTAGTTGGATAGATGCTCTACAGATGGTCAAACTGCTTGCTAAGAAACTGCTTGCTGAAATTACAATTAGGGTTAGGGTAAGTGTTATGGTTAGGGTTAAGGGTTATGGGTTAAGGGTTAAGGTTAGTGTAAGTGTTATGGTTAGGGATAAGGGTTACGGGTTAAGGGTTAAGGGTTAAGGCTTAAGGTTAGGTTTAGGGTAAGGGTTAGGGTTAGGGTAAGGGTTAGGGTTTGGGTTAAGGTTAGGGTAAGGGTTAAGGTTAGGTAAGGGTTAAGGGTTAAGGTTAGGGGTAGGGTTAAGGTTAGGGTAAGGG
>NW_023493739.1:120000-125000 GCF_013265735.2 Oncorhynchus mykiss | reverse complement strand
ACTCTGACGTTTCCAATACTGCAAAGATATTGTCTGTGAATGCCACAGAACTAATGCTACAGGTGAAACCAAGATGAAATTTCATACAGGAAGTGAGCCAGATTTTGAATGCGCTGTGTTCCAATGTCTCCTTATATGGCTGTGAATGCGCCAGGAATGAGCCTACACTTTCTGTCGTTTCCCCAAGGTGTCTGCAGCATTGTGACGTATTTGTAGGCATATCATTGGAAGATTGACCATAAAAGACTACATTTACCAGGTGCCCGCTTGGTGTCCTCTGTCAAAATTATTGCGTAATCTCCAGCTGCGTGCATTTTTCCATTTGGTTCAGAGGAGAAACCAAACTGCCACGAATGATTTTTCATCGAATAGATATGTGAAAAACACCTTGAGGATTGATTCTAAACAACGTTTGCCATGTTTCTGTCAATATTATCTAGGAGTTAATTTGGAAAAAAGTTTGGCGTTGTAATGACTGAATTTTCGTTTTTTTTCTTAGCCAAACGTGATGAACAAAACGGAGCGATTTCTCCTACACCATTAATCTTTTTGAAAAAACTGAACATTTGCCCTCTAACTGAGAGTCTCCTCATTGAAAACATCCGAAGTTCTTCAAAGGTAAATGATTTTATTTGAATGCTTTTCTTGTTTTTGTGAAAATGTTGCCTGCTAAATGCTAGGCTTAATGCTATGCTAGGCTATCAATACTCTTACACAAATGCTTGTGTAGCTATGGTTGAAAAGCATATTTTGAAAATCTGAGATGACAGTGTTGTTAACAAAAGGCTAAGCTTGTGAGCCAATATATTTATTTCATTTCATTTGCGATTTTCATGAATAGTTGCGTTATGGTAATGAGCTTGAGGCTATGATTACGCTCCCGGATACGGGATTGCTCGACCCAAGAAGGCTCCGACCTCACGTTACACGACTACATCATCATCATTAAGACCGAACGGCTCTGACCTCACGTTACACGACTACATCATCAACAGGTGTCGTTAGGACCGAACGGCTCCGACCTCACGTTACACGACTACATCATCAACAGGTGTCGTTAGGACCGAACGGCTACGACCTCACGTTACACGACTACATCATCAACAGGTGTCGTTAAGACCGAACGGCTACGACCTCACGTTACACGACTACATCATCAACAGGTGTCGTTAGGACCGAACGGCTCCGACCTCACGTTACACGACTACATCATCAACAGGTGTCGTTAAGACTGAACGGCTACGACCTCACGTTACACGACTACATCATCAACAGGTGTCGTTAGGACCGAACGGCTACGACCTCACGTCGCATGACTGCATCTTCAACATTAAAACTGAAACGGCTCCGACCTCACGTTACACGACTACATCATCAACAGGTGTCATTAGGACCGAACGGCTCTGACCTCACGTCGCATGACTGCATCTTCAACATTAAAACTGAAACGGCTCTGACAAAATACCTCCTTTTCTTGGCGCGTTTGGTGAACAAATCCAAACTCGCGACGCGCGTGCAAGTCCAGTGGAAGGTACGGACGAAAAGTGCAAAGAGTCATATTACAGGTCGTAGAAACATGTCAAACGAAGTATAGAATCAATCTTTAGGACGCTTTTATCATAAATCTTCAATAATGTTCCAACCTGGAGAATTCCTTTGTCTGTAGATAGCCAATGGAATGCGAGGTAACTCTCACGGGAACTCGCGTTCACGAGCTCATGGCACTCTGCCAGACACCTGGCTCAAACATCCCTTATTCTCCCCCCCCTTCACAGTAGAAGCATCAAACAAGGTTCTAAAGACTGTTGACATCTAGTGGAAGCCTTAGGAAGTGCAATATGACCCCATTGACACTGTATATAAGAATGGCAATGAATTGAAAAACTACAAACCTCACTTCCCACTTCCTGGTTGGATTTTTCTCAGGTTTTTGCCTGCCATATGAGTTCTGTTATACTCACAGACATCATTCAAACAGTTTTAGAAACGTGTGTTTTCTATCCAATACTACTAATAATATGCATATATTAGCAACTGGGCCTGAGTAGCAGACAGTTTACTCTGGGCACGCTTTTCATCCCAATGTGAAAATGCTGCCCCCTAGCCCAAACAGGTTTAGACCGAAACTGCTCGGGCCTCACATCACGTGACCTAGTGTCAGGGTGTCAGGGTGTTGTATTAGTAATGTCCTACTGTACTATCTATGATGTACTCTCTATTCTGTTCTATCTGTCCTGTACTACCTGTCCTGTACCATATACTCTTTACCATATATTCTGTACTACCTGTCCTGTACTATATATTCTGTACTATATATCCTGTACCATATATTCTGTACCATCTGTCCTGTACCATATATTCTGTACTATATATCCTGTACCATATATTCTGTACTACCTGTCCTGTACTATATATTCTGTACCATCTGTCCTGTACCATATATTCTGTACCATGTATTCTGTACTATATATTCTGTACTATATATTCTGTACCATCTGTCCTGTACCATATATTCTGTACCATATATTCTGTACCATATATTCTGTACTATCTGTCCTGTACCATATATTCTGTACCATATATTCTGTACCATATGTCCTGTACCATATATTCTGTACCATATATTCTGTACCATATATTCTGTACCATATATTCTGTACCATATATTCTGTACCATATATTCTCTACTATCTATTCTTTACTATTTAGACAAAATGACAAAATGTCTGTTTAGAGCAAATTATATTCCCAGTAAAGTTTAGTATTCCCACACCTCCACTTCCACTGGCAACTGGCACACGACTCACCTAGCAGAACATCTAAAAGACGCAACAATCACACACCTTTCTGTCTGTCTGGCATCTCCAGAGAGGTGTGTAGGTGTCGTGAGCTGGATAAATACCTCCTCCTCATCCTCATCCTCCTCCTCCTTTTCCTTCTCCGTCTGACTCGTCAAAGCGTAGGCTAACACCACCACCCCACCCTGTGTCAGCCCCCAGCCCCCAGTCCCCAGCCCAGGCCCTAGCCCCCAGTCCTCAGTCTAGCCCCCAGCCCCCAGTCTAGCCCCCCAGCCCTCAGTCTAGCCCCCAGCCCCCAGCTTCCAGCCCTCAGCCCCCAGCCCCCAGTCTAGCCCCCAGCCCCAGTCTAGCCCCCAGCCCCCAGTCTAGCCCCCAGCCCCAGTCTAGCCCCCAGCCCCCAGCCCCAACCCCAGCCCCAGCCCCCAGCCCCCTCCTCATCCTCCTCCTCTTCCTTCTCCGTCTGACTCGTCAAAGCGTAGGCTAACACCACCACCCCACCCTGTGTCAGCCCCCAGCCCCCAGCCCCCAGCCCAGGACCTAGCCCCCAGTCTAGCCCCCAGCCCCCAGCCCTCAGTCTAGCCCCCAGCCCCCAGCTTCCAGCCCTCAGCCCCCAGCCCCAGTCTAGCCCCCAGCCCCCAGCCCCCAGCCCCAACCCCAGCCCCAGCCCCCAGCCCCAGCCCCCAGCCCCAGCACCCAGCCCCAGTCTAGACCCCAGCCCCCAGCCCCAGCCCCAGCCCACAGCCCACAGCCCACAGCCTCCAGTCCCCAGCCCCCAGTCCCCAGCCCCCCAGCCCTAGCCCCCAGCCCCCCATCCCCAGCCCCCAGCCCCAGTCTAGCCCAGGCATCGGCACACAAAAAAAAGGAGACATTTGATATCTAAAATAACAGAAATTAGATTACTCAGGCTTCCATAACTGAGGACTGTCAGGAGGAGACAGAGAGAGCGATTGCCATCTTAACGCCAGAGAAGCCATATACCGTTAGGATGTCTCAGTTGGATCGGCGTCACCGGTGGCACCCAAAGCTCCAAGGCTGTTATCACGTGGCACTAGGATCCTTCTTCACCTCTTATTAAAGTGTCACCACCCCCCCCCCCAAAAAAAAATCAATCAGGATTGATGCTGGCTCTCATTATTGCTTATGTATTTTCTGGGATGAAAAAGAGGTTTTATTGCCAGTGAGAATGGATGGATGGGACTGGCATCAGAAGGTAATGGAACCTGATGGATTTGTTGTTGGGGTTTATCAGAGGACTTCAGGGGACTGGATGAGAGGCAGGTGGGAGGCAGCTTTGAACGGTGTAGAAAACGCCACATTAATAACGTATATATATATATATATATAATTAAAGATAAGAGGAAAAGGAAAGATGATAAATAATCTGACAAGATGTCCTTCAATTTTCCTCCATATGATATCCATTTTGCTTTGATCAGAGATTGTGAAAAGATTGCAGAGATGTTTTAAAAGGGAACAATAGCAATGCATTAGATACAATAGAACTGTGACACAAATAGTTTAGTGGGACTGTCTCTGAAAGGCAAAATCTACTGTATTTTTTTCTCATATAATATGAAACTAAATCCACATGAAGAGACTTATTAAACACATTTTCTAGAAGTAAATGACCAGTTTTCTATCTGGAAAAAAAAAAAAACAGTAGTATTTTTCCTCTCCGTCCGTCATGAAAAAACACGACTCTGCTCTATAATATCCTGAAAAAAACATTTCTGGTCCAATTAACTGAGAATACTCGAGATACATTATAGCATTTGTTATAGACTTACAAAGAGATTGTTATATGACCACAATTATATTTGTTCTGTCTGTTTCATACTAGTAATGTCTGGTAGAGAAACATCAACAACACCACAAAGGCTTGTGTCCCCAATGGCTCCCTCTTCCCCACATAGTGCACTACCCTATAGGCCCTGGTCACATGTAGTGGTTCTAAATATGGACTGGTGTGTCTTTTGGAAGGAAGTCGATAGTTAAATGAATGGCTGCTGGCTATAGGGAGGCTCTCTAAGGGGGTTTAAGATTGGTTGTATAGGCTCGTTAGTTCTCTCTCCTCTCTCTCCGCGACCTCTACACCCAGGCTTTTATTTTACAGGACACACTGGTTTGAATAAAAGGACCCCTCTCTCTCTCTCTCTGTCTCCCTCTCTCCCTCTCTCTCTCTGTCTCTCTCTCCCTCTCCCT
>NW_023493739.1:72500-117500 GCF_013265735.2 Oncorhynchus mykiss | reverse complement strand
ACACCCCATCTACACTACATAACCAAAAGGACGAGGACACCTCATCTATACTACATAACCAACAGGATGTGGACACCCCATCTATACTACATAACCAAAAGGATGTGGACACCTCATCTACACTACATATCCAAAAGGATGTGGACACCTCATCTACACTACATATCCAAAAGGATGTGGACACCCCATCTACACTACATAACCAAAAGGATGTGGACACCTCATCTACACTACATATCCAAAAGGATGTGGACACCCCATCTACACTACATAACCAAAAGGATGTGGACACCTCATCTACACTACATATCCAAAAGGATGTGGACACCTCATCTACACTACATAACCAACAGGATGTGGACACCCCATCTACACTACATAACCAAAAGGATGTGGACACCTCATCTACACTACATATCCAAAAGGATGTGGACACCCCATCTACACTACATAACCAAAAGGATGTGGACACCTCATCTACACTACATAACCAACAGGATGTGGACACCTCATCTACACCTCATCTACACTACATAACCAACAGGATGTGGACACCTCATCTATACTACATAACCAAAAGGATGTGGACACCCCATCTATACTACATAACCAACAGGATGTGGACACCTCATCTATACTACATAACCAACAGGATGTGGACACCCCATCTATACTACATAACCAACAGGATGTGGACACCTCATCTACACTACATAACCAACAGGATGTGGACACCTCATCTATACTACATAACCAACAGGATGTGGACACCCCATCTATACTACATAACCAACAGGATGTGGACACCTCATCTACACTACATAACCAACAGGATGTGGACACCTCATCTATACTACATAACCAAAAGGATGTGGACACCCCATCTATACTACATAACCAACAGGATGTGGACACCTCATCTATACTACATAACCAACAGGATGTGGACACCCCATCTATACTACATAACCAACAGGATGTGGACACCTCATCTACACTACATAACCAACAGGATGTGGACACCTCATCTATACTACATAACCAAAAGGATGTGGACACCCCATCTATACTACATAACCAACAGGATGTGGACACCTCATCTATACTACATAACCAAAAGGATGTGGACACCCCATCTACACTACATAACCAACAGGATGTGGACACCCCATCTATACTACATAACCAACAGGATGTGGACACCCCATCTATACTACATAACCAACAGGATGTGGACACCTCATCTACACTACATAACCAACAGGATGTGGACACCTCATCTATACTACATAACCAAAAGGATGTGGACACCCCATCTATACTACATAACCAACAGGATGTGGACACCCCATCTATACTACATAACCAACAGGATGTGGACACCTCATCTACACTACATAACCAACAGGATGTGGACACCTCATCTATACTACATAACCAAAAGGATGTGGACACCCCATCTATACTACATAACCAACAGGATGTGGACACCTCATCTACACTACATAACCAACAGGATGTGGACACCTCATCCACACCTCATCTACACTACATAACCAACAGGATGTGGACACCTCATCTACACTACATATCCAAAAGGATGTGGACACCTCATCTACACTACATAACCAACAGGATGTGGACACCTCATCTACACTACATAACCAACAGGATGTGGACACCTCATCTACACTACATATCCAAAAGGATGTGGACACCTCATCTACACTACATAACCAAAAGGATGTGGACACCTCATCTACACTACATAACCAAAAGGATGTGGACACCTCATCTACACTACATAACCAAAAGGATGTGGACACCTCATCTACACTACATAACCAACAGGATGTGGACACCTCATCTACACTACATAACCAAAAGGATGTGGACACCTCATCTACACTACATAACCAAAAGGATGTGGACACCTCATCTACACTACATAACCAAAAGGATGTGGACACCTCATCTACACTACATAACCAACAGGATGTGGACACCTCATCTACACCTCATCTACACTACATAACCAAAAGGATGTGGACACCTCATCTACACCTCATCTACACTACATAACCAACAGGATGTGGACACCTCATCTATACTACATAACCGAAATGATGTGGACACCTCATCTACACTACATAACCGAAATGATGTGGACACCTGCTCGTCCAACATCTCATTCCAAAATCATGGGCATTAATATGGAGTTGGTCCCCCCTTCTCTGCTATAAAAGCCTCCAACCTTCTGGGAATTCTTCCACTAGATGTTGGAACATTGCTGCGGGGAATTTCAGCCACAAGAGCATTAGTGAGGTCGGACACTGACGTTGGGCGATTAGGCCTGGCTCGCAGTCGTGGTTCCAATTAAGTGATAATGCCCTTGAAGCCGGTGTTTGGGGGATATATTGGCACGGGTGTTGTTAGCAAACCATGCCAATATATCCTCCAAACACCAGTTTTCGAGGGCATTATCACTTTTAAACAAGTGTTTGTTGTTGAACAAGAGTTTGTTTAAGCTGTTTTCTATTGACATTTCTTTGTAAACATCCATAAAAAATGATGCTGATTCATGATTGTGACTGACTGAGACAAGCTGCTTGCCTGCCTGTCTGTCTCATCCCGACTCCAGACCCCCGACATGCTCATTACTACGGGACAGCCGGAGATCAAAACTCAATACTGGAACAATGAGACAGACAGCGAGGTTTATACACATCTCCACTGTTGAAAACTAAATGTTAGTCTAAAAGACATGTGAGATAATGTCTATATGCTTTTTATAGTGGAAATCAACTTTATATATTGCCCGGCTGGGCTGACGAGACAGTGGATCGCCCAGTCAGATGGAACAGAGTTAATAGGCATTTCCACATCATAGATTTAGCCGGTGGTAACTTGTGAAATAGACATCAGCTGGAATGCGGTTTTATCCAATCAGCATTCAAGATTAGACCCAACCATTGTATAATTCATCCCCATAGGTGATCGATGGGGTTGAGGTCAAGGCTCTGTGCAGGCTGGTCAAGTTCTTCCACACTGATCTTGAGAAACCATTTATGTTTCGACCTCTTTGTGCACAGGGCCATTGTCATGCTGAAACAGGAAATGGCCTTCCCCAAACTGTTGCCACAAAATTGGAAGCACAGAATCATCTAGAATGTCATTGTATGCTGTAGCGGTAAGATTTCCCTTCACTGGAACTAAGGGGCCCAAACCATGAAAAACAGCCCCAGAACATTATTCCTCCTCCACCAAACTTTACAGTTGTCCCTATGCATTCGGGCAGTGTAGCGCTAGGGGAAAAAAGGGGAAAACCTAGTCAGCTGTACAAATGAATGCATCTTACCCAACCACTCTGAATCAGAGAGGTGCAAGGGAATTCCTAAATTGACATCCACATCATCAGGGGACAGTGGGTTACCTGCAGAACTACAGATTACCTGCAGAACTACAGATTACCTGCAGAACCACAGATTACCTGCAGAACTACAGATTACCTGCAGAACCACAGATTACCAGCAGAACTACAGATTACCTGCAGAACTACAGATTACCTGCAGAACTACAGATTACCTGCAGAACCACAGATTACCAGCAGAACTACAGATTACCTGCAGAACTACAGATTACCTGCAGAACTACAGATTACCTGCAGAACTACAGATTACCTGCAGACCTACAGATTACCTGCAGAACCACAGATTACCTGCAGAACCACTGATTACCTGCAGAACTACAGATTACCTGCAGAACCACTGATTACCTGCAGAACTACAGATTACCTGCAGAACCACAGATTACCTGCAGAACTACAGATTACCTGCAGAACTACAGATTACCTGCAGAACTACAGATTACCTGCAGACCTACAGATTACCTGCAGAACTACAGATTACCTGCAGAACTACAGATTACCTGCAGAACTACAGATTACCTGCAGAACTACAGATTACCTGCAGAACTACAGATTACCTGCAGACCTACAGATTACCTGCAGAACTACAGATTACCTGCAGAACTACAGATTACCTGCCGAACTACAGATTACCTGCAGAACTACAGATTACCTGCAGAACTACAGATTACCTGCAGAACTACAGATTACCTGCAGAACTACAGATTACCTGCAGAACTACAGATTACCTGCAGAACTACAGATTACCTGCAGAACTACAGATTACCTGCATAACTACAGATTACCTGCAGAACTACAGATTACCTGCAGAACTACAGATTACCTGCAGAACTACAGATTACCTGCAGAACTACAGATTACCTGCAGAACTACAGATTACCTGCAGAACTACAGATTACCTGCATAACTACAGATTACCTGCAGAACTACAGATTACCTGCAGAACTACAGATTACCTGCAGAACTACAGATTACCTGCAGAACTACAGATTACCTGCAGACCTACAGATTACCTGCAGAACTACAGATTACCTGCAGACCTACAGATTACCTGCAGAACTACAGATTACCTGCAGAACTACAGATTACCTGCAGAACTACAGATTACCTGCAGAACTACAGATTACCTGCAGAACTACAGATTACCTGCAGAACTACAGATTACCTGCAGAACTACAGATTACCTGCAGAACTACAGATTACCTGCAGAACTACAGATTACCTGCAGAACTACAGATTACCTGCAGAACTACAGATTCTCCCTTTATCAGCTCGTGGACTTGATCCAGCAACCCTTTCGGTTACTAGGCCCAGTGCTCCTTCCTGCCAGGCTACCTGCCACCCTGGGACTGAATACCGAGTTTGGAAAACTCTGTTTTAGGATACCTCCCAAACAGCAACCAATTCCCTATGTAGTGCACTACTGTTGACCCGGGTCCATCTCATTGGCACTCTGATCTAAAGTAGTGAACCGTGTAGGGAAAAAGGGCACCATTTGAGACTCACCCCCAGGACTGCAGTGCAGTGTGGTGTACTTTGTGTTACCAAGGAGACGAGTGTCAAGACAAGATACAGTTTATCACAGAACGTCACTCTGTCCCTCTCTCAGCCCAAAAGGACCTAAACTTTTCTAGATTCATTTCACTTTTCCAAGGAGGACTGTTGATATATGTTTCTCTTGGACCTCAACTACGGCTACGACAGGATATTAGATTAGAGCAGGATGCTTGTATCCTAAATGCCACCCTGGTTCCCTATATAGTGCACTACTTTTAGGGGAAGGGATGGCCCAACCCCAGTGTGTATAGGGTTCCATATGAGAGACGGAAGACGAAGCTACAAAATGAGTCTTGGTGATTGATTGACACGAGATGCATCTTCCTAAGAGCTTAGCGGCGACACCGAGACAGAATAAATATCACCGCTGTCCACCAGGCGCTCCAAGGTGAGGCAGTAATGAAACCCCGACCCTGACACGTTCTACTCTAACGGACTGACTGAACGTTCTGGAGAACGGCAGGACTGACTGATCTGCGCTTTCTGCTGCCCAAGGATGGATCCTATAAATATGGCACTATGGCACCCTATTCCCTACATAGTGCACTACTTTAGACCAGAGCCCTATAGAACCCTATTCCCTATATACTGCACTACTTTAGACCAGAGCCCTATAGAACCCTATTCCCTACATAGTGCACTACTTTCGAGGACCCACTACGGAGGACAGGGGGCTGAGATCATCTACTTCTCTCTATGTAGGTGAGGAGAGGTGAGGGTCAGAGAACATTCATGTTACAGGCCCTGGTCAAAAGTAGTGCACAGGGATAGGGAACTATTTGGGAGACAGACTCTGTGAGGGTGAGCTGAGGGGAGGTGGGTGTGGATAGAGGGAGATGGGTGAGCTGAGGGGAGGTGGGTGTGGATGGGGGGAGGTGGGTGAGAAGAGGGGAGGTGGGTGTGGATGAGGGGAGGTGGGTGAGTGGAGGTGGGTGAGATGAGGGGAGGTGGGTGTGGATGAGGGGATGTGGGTGTGGATGAGGGGAGGGGAGGTGGGTGTGGATGAGGGGAGGTGGGTGAGGGAAGAGAAACATCCATGTTGTTATTTGGTGCTTATTTCAGTTCAGACAGACAGATATTTATTCTACCTGTTCACTGTAAATAGACAGACAGTACACCACAGCCTGTTCACTGTAGATAGACAGACAGTACACCACAGTCTATTCACTGTAGATAGACAGACAGTACACCACAGCCTGTTCACTGTAGATAGACAGACAGTACACCACAGTCTATTCACTGTAGATAGACAGACAGTACACCACAGTCTATTCACTGTAGATAGACAGACAGTCCACCACAGCCTTTTCACTGTAGATAGACAGACAGTACACCACAGCCTGTTCACTGTAGATAGACAGACAGTACACCACAGCCTGTTCACTGTAGATAGACAGACAGTACACCACAGTCTATTCCCTGTAGATAGACAGACAGACAGTCCACCACAGTCTATTCCCTGTAGATAGACAGACAGACAGTCCACCACAGTCTATTCCCTGTAGATAGACAGGTAATATATAGACAGGTACTGGTCCAGTGTACACCACAGTCTATTCCCTGTAGATAGACAGGTACTATATAGACAGGTACTGGGCCAGTGTACACCACAGTCTATTCCCTGTAGATAGACAGGTACTATATAGACAGGTACTGGGCCAGTGTCCACCACAGCCTATTCCCTGTAGATAGACAGGTACTATATAGACAGGTACTGGTCCAGTGTCCACCACAGCCTATTCCCTGTAGATAGACAGGTACTATATAGACAGGTACTGGGCCAGTGTACACCACAGTCTATTCCCTGTAGATAGAAAGGTACTGGTCCAGTGTCCACCACAGCCTATTCCCTGTAGATAGACAGGTACTATATAGACAGGTACTGGGCCAGTGTAGACCACAGTCTATTCCCTGTAGATAGACAGGTACTATATAGACAGGTACTGGGCCAGTGTCCACCACAGTCTATTCCCTGTAGATAGACAGGTACTATATAGACAGGTACTGGTCCAGTGTCCACCACAGCCTATTCCCTGTAGATAGACAGGTACTATATAGACAGGTACTGGGCCAGTGTACACCACAGTCTATTCCCTGTAGATAGAAAGGTACTGGTCCAGTGTCCACCACAGCCTATTCCCTGTAGATAGACAGGTACTATATAGACAGGTACTGGGCCAGTGTACACCACAGTCTATTCCCTGTAGATAGACAGGTACTATATAGACAGGTACTGGTCCAGTGTCCACCACAGCCTATTCCCTGTAGATAGACAGGTACTATATAGACAGGTACTGGTCCAGTGTACACCACAGTCTATTCCCTGTAGATAGACAGGTACTGGGCCAGTATACACCACAGTCTATTCCCTGTAGATAGAAAGGTACTGGTCCAGTGTACACCACAGTCTATTCCCTGTAGATAGACAGGTACTATATAGACAGGTACTGGTCCAGTGTACACCACAGTCTATTCCCTGTAGATAGACAGGTACTATATAGACAGGTACTGGGCCAGTGTCCACCACAGTCTATTCCCTGTAGATAGACAGGTACTATATAGACAGGTACTGGGCCAGTGTCCACCACAGTCTATTCCCTGTAGATAGACAGGTACTGGGCCAGTGTACACCACAGTCTATTCCCTGTAGATAGACAGGTACTGGGCCAGTGTACACCACAGTCTATTCCCTGTAGATAGACAGGTACTATATAGACAGGTACTGGGCCAGTGTCCACCACAGTCTATTCCCTGTAGATAGACAGGTACTATATAGACAGGTACTGGGCCAGTGTCCACCACAGTCTATTCCCTGTAGATAGACAGGTACTATATAGACAGGTACTGGGCCAGTGTCCACCACAGTCGATTCCCTGTAGATAGACAGGTACTATATAGACAGGTACTGGTCCAGTGTCCACCACAGTCTATTCCCTGTAGATAGACAGGTATTGGGCCAGTGTACACCACAGTCTATTCCCTGTAGATAGACAGGTACTATATAGACAGGTACTGGTCCAGTGTACACCACAGTCTATTCCCTGTAGATAGACAGGTACTATATAGACAGGTACTGGTCCAGTGTCCACCACAGCCTATTCCCTGTAGATAGACAGGTACTGGGCCAGTGTTCACCACAGTCTATTCCCTGTAGATAGACAGGTACTATATAGACAGGTACTGGTCCAGTGTACACCACAGTCTATTCCCTGTAGATAGACAGGTACTGGTCCAGTGTCCACCACAGCCTATTCCCTGTAGATAGACAGGTACTGGGCCAGTGTACACCACAGTCTATTCCCTGTAGATAGACAGGTACTATATAGACAGGTACTGGGCCAGTGTACACCACAGTCTATTCCCTGTAGATAGACAGGTACTATATAGACAGGTACTGGTCCAGTGTACACCACAGTCTATTCCCTGTAGATAGAAAGGTACTGGTCCAGTGTACACCACAGTCTATTCCCTGTAGATAGACAGGTACTATATAGACAGGTACTGGGCCAGTGTCCACCACAGTCTATTCCCTGTAGATAGACAGGTACTATATAGACAGGTACTGGGCCAGTGTCCACCACAGCCATTTCTGTTCTACCTGTTCATCATAAGAATTAATGCAACAACACAAAACACAACCTCTCTCCACACACACACACACACACACACACACACACACACACACACACACACACACACACACACACACACACACACACACACACACACACAAAGTGACAAAGCTCAAATTTTAAAATTCCAACCTTCCAACCGCCTGAACCACAGAAATGCATGTTTACATTTGAAAACCCCTCTTCCTTCCATTCAGCCCCCCCCCCCCCCACTCCGCCTCTCCTCCTCCTCCTCTCCTCCTCCTCTCCTCCGCCTCTCCTCCTCCTCCTCTCCTCCCCCTCTTCCATCCATTCAGCCCCCCCCACTCCGCCCCGCCTCTCCTCCTCCTCCTCTCCTCCCTCCCTTCCATCCATCCATCCCTTTTGTCAGCCATCCCTTAAAGCTGGTGGTGTGCTGAGGGTATGAATGAGCCTGAATAGACAGCCAGCAGCCGGACCAGGGCGGGAAAAATACAGCTGGGATTTGTCTCAAATGACCCCCCCCCCCCCCCCCCCCTTTTCCCCAGAGGGCTCTGTTCAAAAGTAGAGCGCTATGTAGGGGATAGGGTGGCAGAAGGGATGCGGATGAAGTTACTGAAGTCAACCAGAGAGGAACTGTCAGGCCCCAAGATGGGCTCCTGAGTGGTGCAGTGGTCTAAGGCACTGCATCTCTCAGTGCAAGAGGGGTCACTACAGTCCCTGGTTCGAATCCAGGCTGCATCACAACTGGCTGTGATTGGGAGTCCCATAGGGCGGCGCACAATTGGCCCGGGGTCGTCCGGGTTTGGCTTGGGGGTAGGCCGTCATTGTGAATAAGAATTTGTTCTTAACTGACCTGCCTGGTTAAACGGGCAAAAGGAGTTTTTTGGCCTTTGGATATGCCATGTAATTTGAATGGAGAAATACTGAAAGTCAACACAATTATAAGCTATGATTTTTTAATTGTCTTTAACCTTTATTTTTATCTGGGAGTCACAGCAAGGTCTCTTTTACAGATGAACCCCGAATTACAGAAATGTCAGAAATACATAAAAAATATATAAAATACTAAAATGCAAGCAGAGAGAAAAGCATGGATATAAAAACAAAGATATTAATCATTGATAAGGCCTTCTGAATTACCCAAGATGCACCAGAACATCACATCCATCAGTAATGAGGCCTTCAATCAGCCTTCTGAATTACCCAAGATGCACCAGAACATCACATTCATCAGTAATGAGGCCTTCAATCAGCCTTCTGAATTACCCAAGATGCACCAGAACATCACATCCATCAGTAATGAGGCCTTCAATCAGCCTTCTGAATTACCCAAGATGCACCAGAACATCACATCCATCAGTAATGAGGCCTTCAATCAGCCTTCTGAATTACCCAAGATGCACCAGAACATCACATCCATCAGTAATGAGGCCTTCAATCAGCCTTCTGAATTACCCAAGATGCACCAGAACATCACATCCATCAGTAATGAGGCCTTCAATCAGCCTTCTGAATTACCCAAGATGCACCAGAACATCACATCCATCAGTAATGAAGTCCTCGATCAGCCTTCTGAATTACCCAAGATGCACCAGAACATCACATCCATCAGTAATGAGGTCCTCAATCAGCCTTCTGAATTACCGAAGATGCACCAGAACATCACATCCATCAGTAATGAGGTCCTCGATCAGCCTTCTGAATTACCCAAGATGCACCAGAACATCACATTCATCAGTAATGAAGTCCTCGAACAGCCTTCTGAATTACCCAAGATGCACCAGAACATCACATCCATCAGTAATGAAGTCCTCGAACAGCCTTCTGAATTACCCAAGATGCACCAGAACATCACATTCATCAGTAATGAAGTCCTCGAACAGCCTTCTGAATTACCCAAGATGCACCAGAACATCACATCCATCAGTAATGAAGTCCTCGAACAGCCTTCTGAATTACCCAAGATGCACCAGAACATCAAATTAAAGAACATTTTGAAGATTGTTCCACAAATAGGGTGAAAGAAAACTAAAAGCTGATTCACCTAACTCAGTACAGACTGGAGTCGTTTCCAGAGTTCTCCATCCCTAAGACCTGGGGGTGGTATCTCCTACGTCTGACGGTTAGTGACGATGATAGGAACGGTGGGAGTGTCAGTTAAAGGGTTTTTTATACATGAAAACATCGCAATGGAATACAGCCTACCCGACATCAAAGAGGGTCAAAACAACGTTCTGGTAGAGAGAGAGAACGCAGCGACGAGTACGAAAAAAAAAAAAAAACGGTCGCCTGTTATAAAGCACAAGAGAGCTTTGATAATCTACATCTGACGGCTGTTAATGAAGTGTCCCGCTGCGTTCACATAGATGACGTCGCCGTCGTCTAGGACGGGAAGGAAACGTCGACCGAATCAGCTGCTGCTCTACTGTTTAGCGAGAGGCAGGACTTATTTCTATAGAAAAAGACCATTTGTTTTTTATATATTCTCAGACCAGATATTTGAAAGCAGGAGCACAACCAATATAGGTGTAACGGATGTGAAACGGCTAGCTTAGTTAGCGGTGGTTCGCGCTAAATAGCGTTTCAATCGGTGACGTCACTTGCACTGAGACCTTGAAGTAGTGGTTCCCCTTTGCTCTGCAAGGGCCGCGGGTTTTGTGGGGCGATGGGTAACGATGCTTCGTGGATGACTGTTGTTGATGTGTGCAGAGGGTCCCTGGTTCGCGCCCGGGTATGGGCGCGAAGCTATACTGTTACATAGGCACCATCCATACCGTGGGCCTCAGGAAGTATTCTTACCTCTTGACTTGATCCTCATTTTAATGTGTTACAGCCTGAATCCAAAATTGATTTAAATGTTTTTATTTCTTCTCACGCATCTACACACAAAGTGAAAAACATGTTTTTGAGAAATATTTTTAAAATGTATTGACAATGAAATACAGGAATATTTAATTTATGTAGGTATTTACACGCCTTGAGTCAATACATGTTAGAATCACCTTTGGCAGTGATTACAGCTGTGACTTCTGGGTAAATCTCTAAGAGCTATCTATGCACAACCTGGACTGTGCAATATTTGCCCGATGATTATATTTGATATTCTTGGTTGTTGATCATTGCTAGACGACCATTTTCAAGTCTTGCTATAGATTTCCAAGCACATTTTTAAGTCAGAACTGTAACTTGGCCACTCAGGAACATTCACTGTCTTCTCAGTAAGCAACTCCAGTGTATTTTTGGCCTTGTGTTTTGGGGTTTTATTGTCCTGCTGAAAGGTGAATTAATCTCCCGGTGTCTGGTGGAAAGCAGACTGAAACAGGTTTTCCTCTAGAAGTTTCCCCTGTGGCTTAGCTCCATTTCATTTGTTTTATTATCCTGAAAATCTGCCCCAGTCCTTAACGATTACAAGCGTAAACATAACATGATGCAGCCACCACTATGCTTGAAAATATGGAGAGTGGTTCTCAGTCATGTGTTGTATTGGATTTAACCCCAAAACATAACACTTTGCATTCAGGACAAAAAGTGAATTGATTTACATCATTTTTGAGCAAGTATTTACTTTAGTTCCTTGTTGCAAAACAGGAAGCAAGTTTTGGAATATTTTGTATTCTGTACAGGCTTCCTTCTTTTCACTCTGTCATTTAGGTTAATAGTGTGGAGTAACTGAAATGCTGTTGATCCCATCCTCAGTTTTCTCCCTTCCCAGCCATTCAACTCAAATCAAATCTAACTTTATTTGCCACATGGCGCCGGAATACAACGTGTGTCGCCTTTACAGTGAAATGGTTACTTTGTTTACTTTACAGTGAAATGTTTACTTTATGTTTACGTTACCGTGAAATGTTTACTTTACAAGCCCTTTAACCAACAGTACAGTTCCAGAAGAAGACAATATTTACCAAGTAGACTAAAAATAAAAGAGTAATAATAAAAAAATAACAATGAGAACAACAATAACGAGGCTAAATGTATATATAACTGTTTTATTGGGATAATCAATATGTGCTTTTTTTTTTTTTTAAATTACCCATCTACCAATAGGAGCCCTTCTTTGTGAGGCATTGGAAAACCTCCCTGGTCTTTGTGGTTGAATCTGTTTGATATATGTATGTGTGGGAACACAGAGATGAGATAGTCATTCAACCATCATGTACAGAGATGAGAGAGTCATTCAAACATCATGTACAGAGATAGTCAGGTAGCCATTCAAACATCATGTACAGAGATAGTCAGGTAGCCATTCAAACATCATGTACAGAGATAGTCAGGTAGTCATTCAAACATCATGTACAGAGATGAGAGAGTCATTCAACCATCATGTACAGAGATGAGAGAGTCATTCAAACATCATGTACAGAGATGAGAGAGTCATTCAAACATCATGTACAGAGATGAGGTAGTCATTCAAACATCATGTACAGAGATGAGAGAGTCATTCAAACATCATGTACAGAGATGAGAGAGTCATTCAAACATCATGTACAGAGATGAGAGAGTCATTCAAACATCATGTACAGAGATGAGGTAGTCATTCAAACATCATGTACAGAGATAGTCAGGTAGCCATTCAAACATCATGTACAGAGATAGTCAGGTAGCCATTCAACCACTTACTAACCACTTACTACACACAGACAGAGTCAGTGCAACTTATCATGTGATTTGTTTAAGCACATTTATTTTTTACCCCTGAACTTATTTAGGTTTTGGCCTAACGAAAAGGGGTTGAATACTTATTGACTCCAGACTTTTCCGCTTCTCATTTTTCATTAATTTGTTTGAAAACGTTTATTTAAATTTTTTTTTAAATCACAATAATTCCACTTGGACATAATGAAGTATAGTGTGTAGAGGCCAGTGGCAAAATCATCTACATTTAATCCATTTTAGATTCAGACTGTAACACAATCATATCCCTGACAGAAAACTGTTCCACCCTTATAGGCTGGACCCTAAATGCCACCCGATTCCCCACATAGTGCCCTGATTTTGACCAGGGTCCATAGGGCTTTGTGCAATAGTAGTGAACTACAGAGTGAATAGGGAGCCACGCAGGACTCAACCCTGGTGTGAAAGTCTTCACCTGATGACACGGGTGTTAGAGACGTGGTTCACTGACTAAATGTGTGACTCGGTGTGTGTGTGTGTGTGTGTGTGACTCGGTGTGTGTGTGTGTGTGTGTGTGTGTGTGACTCGGTGTGTGTGTGTGTGTGTGTGACTCGATGTGTGTGTGTGTGTGTGACTCGGTGTGTGTGCGTGTGTGTGTGACTCAGTGTGTGTGTGTGTGTGTGTGTGTGAATCGGTGTGTGTGTGCGTGTGTGACTCGGTGTGTGTGTGTGTGTGTGTGTGTGTGTGTGACTCGGTGTGTGTGTGTGTGACTCGGTGTGTTTGTGTGTGTGACTCGGTGTGTGTGTGTGACTCAGTGTGTGTGTGTGTGTGTGTGTGTGAATCGGTGTGTGTGTGTGTGTGTGTGTGTGAATCGGTGTGTGTGTGCGTGTGTGACTCGGTGTGTGTGTGTGTGTGTGTGTGACTCGGTGTGTGTGTGTGTGACTCGGTGTGTGTGTGCGTGTGTGTGTGTGTGTGTGACTCAGTGTGTGTGTGTGTGTGTGTGTGTGAATCGGTGTGTGTGTGCGTGTGAGACTCGGTGTGTGTGTGTGTGTGTGTGACTCGGTGTGTGTGTGTGTGACTCGGTGTGTTTGTGTGTGTGACTCGGTGTGTGTGTGTGACTCAGTGTGTGTGTGTGTGTGTGTGTGTGAATCGGTGTGTGTGTGTGTGTGTGTGAATCGGTGTGTGTGTGCGTGTGTGACTCGGTGTGTGTGTGTGTGTGTGTGTGACTCGGTGTGTGTGTGTGTGACTCGGAGTGTGTGTGTGTGTGTGACTCGGTGTGTGTGTGTGACTCAGTGTGTGTGTGTGTGTGTGTGTGTGAATCGGTGTGTGTGTGTGTGACTCGGTGTGTTTGTGTGTGTGACTCGGTGTGTGTGTATGTGTGTGTGTGTGTGTGTGTGTGTGTGACTCAGTGTGTGTGTGTGTGTGTGTGTGTGAATCGGTGTGTGTGTGCGTGTGTGACTCGGTGTGTGTGTGACTCGGTGTGTGTGTGTGTGACTCGGTGTGTGTGTGTGTGACTCGGTGTGTTTGTGTGTGTGACTCGGTGTGTGTGTGTGACTCAGTGTGTGTGTGTGTGTGTGTGTGTGAATCGGTGTGTGTGTGTGTGTGTGTGTGTGAATCGGTGTGTGTGTGCGTGTGTGACTCGGTGTGTGTGTGTGTGTGTGTGTGTGTGTGGACTCGGTGTGTGTGTGTGTGACTCGGTGTGTTTGTGTGTGTGACTCGGTGTGTGTGTATGTGTGTGTGTGTGTGTGTGTGTGTGTGACTCAGTGTGTGTGTGTGTGTGTGTGTGTGAATCGGTGTGTGTGTGCGTGTGTGACTCGGTGTGTGTGTGTGTGTGTGTGTGTGTGTGTGTGACTCGGTGTGTGTGTGTGTGACTCGGTGTGTTTGTGTGTGTGACTCGGTGTGTGTGTATGTGTGTGTGTGTGTGTGTGTGTGTGTGACTCGGTGTGTGTGTGTGTGACTCGGTGTGTTTGTGTGTGTGACTCGGTGTGTGTGTGTGTGTGTGTGTGTGTGTGTGACTCGATGTGTGTGTGTGACTCAGTGTGTGTGTGTGTGTGTGTGTGAATCGGTGTGTGTGTGCGTGTGTGACTCGGTGTGTGTGTGTGTGTGTGTGTGTGTGTGACTCGGTGTGTGTGTGTGACTCGGTGTGTGTGTGTGCGTGTGTGACTCGGTGTGTGTGTGTGTGACTCGGTGTGTTTGTGTGTGTGACTCGGTGTGTGTGTGTGTGTGTGTGAATCGGTGTGTGTGTGTGACTCAGTGTGTGTGTGTGTGTGTGTGAATCGGTGTGTGTGTGCGTGTGTGACTCGGTGTGTGTGTGTGTGTGTGTGTGTGTGACTCGGTGTGTGTGTGTGACTCGGTGTGTGTGTGTGCGTGTGTGACTCGGTGTGTGTGTGTGACTCGGTGTGTGTGTGTGCGTGTGTGACTCGGTGTGCGTGTGTGTGTGTGTGTGTGTGTGTGACTCGGTGTGTGTGTGTGTGTGACTCGGTGTGTGTGTGTGCGTGTGTGACTCGGTGTGCGTGTGTGTGTGTGTGTGTTTGTGACTCGGTGTGTGTGTGTGTGTGTGTGTGTGTGTGTGTGTGTGTGTGTGTGTGACTCGGTGTGTGCGTGTGTATGTGCGCGTGTGTGTGTGTGTCTAAGAATGCTTGGGTCTATATATCCCACGGTGGTGGCTCTGCCATTCTGCCATGCTCACTGAGTCAACAACACATAGATAAGACCAATCACTGTGAGGGACCGTGAGGGTGTGTGTGACTGGCCCAGCAGGTCAACTGAACCTAAAGAGACATAGACACATAGATGAGAGACAGAGAGCAAGACAGAGAGCTAGACAGAGAGCTAGACATAGAGACAGACTAAAAGATAGAGAGACAGAGAGACAGAGTGAGACAGAGAGACAGAGTGAGACAGAGAGACAGAGACAGATAGATAGAGAGACAGAGAGCAAGACAGAGAGCAAGACAGAGAGATAGACATAGAGACAGACTAAGAGATAGAGAGACAGAGAGACAGAGTGAGACAGAGAGACAGAGTGAGACAGAGAGACAGAGTGAGACATAGAGACAGAGACAGATAGATAGAGAGACAGAGAGCAAGACAGAGAGCTAGACATAGAGACAGACTAAGAGATAGAGAGACGGAGAGCTAGACATAGAGACAGACTAAGAGATAGAGAGACAGAGTGAGACAGAGAGACAGACTAAGATATAGAGAGACAGAGTGAGACATAGAGACAGACTAAGAAATAGAGAGACAGAGAGAGAGAGACAGAGAGACATAGAGAGACAGAGAGACAGACAGAGATAGACAGACAGTAATTAGAGAGAGATGTTTTTGTGATGTGTGTGTGTGTGTGTGTGTGTGTGTGTGTGTGTGTGTGTGTGTGTGTGTGTACATGTGCATATGTGTGATTTGCAAACTGTCAGAACCAGCTCACAGTTCCCTTGTCGTTAAATGCAAGGCCACACAGTTTTTAATTACTGTGGAACAAATGTGATTATATTCTGTCCAGAACTTGTTTGTGTGTGTATTTTTGTGTGTGTGTGTGTATGTTTGTGTGTGTGTGTGTGTGTGTGTGTGTGTGTGTGTGTGTGTGTGTGTGTGTGTCCAGACCTTGGTCCACTGACAAACAGAAGAAACAGAGAAGCTAATTGCCAAACTGTCTGGCTGGTCCGCACTCAGCCATTGTCACAACACAATGACGCTAGTAAGAAGAATATAATGAGGATTCAATTAACAACTTCCTTATTTGTCTCAGAACAGGATGTCTCTACTTGGGAATGAATGGAGGAGAATCACCTAACTTAATTCAGCATTTTACTAACGTTTGTATGAGGCCAGACAGGAAGTCTACCATAAACAGAAACCAGTTTGTATAATGCCAGATAGGAAGTCTACCATAAACAGGAACCAGTTTGTATAATGCCAGACAGGAAGCCTACCATAAACAGGAACCAGTTTGTATAACCCCAGACAGGAAGCCTACCATAAACAGGAACCAGTTTGTATAACGCCAGACAGGAAGTCTACCATAAACAGGAACCAGTTTGTATAACGCCAGACAGGAAGTCTACCATAAACAGGAACCAGTTTGTATGAGGCCAGACAGGAAGTCTACCATAAACAGGAACCAGTTTGTATGAGGCCAGACAGGAAGTCTACCATAAACAAGAACCAGTTTGTATAACGCCAGACAGGAAGTCTACCATAAACAGGAACCAGTTTGTATAACACCAGACAGGAAGTCTACCATAAACAGGAACCAGTTTGTATAACGCCAGACAGGAAGTCTACCATAAACAGGAACCAGTTTGTATAACCCCAGACAGGAAGTCTACCATAAACAGGAACCAGTTTGTATAACGCCAGACAGGAAGTCTACCATAAACAGGAACCAGTTTGTATAACGCCAGACAGGAAGTCTACCATAAACAGGAACCAGTTTGAGCCAGTCAAAGTATTTCCATGTATTATCCAGCAAACATCCCGAATAGCTTTATTATATGGTGTCCACCAGACTGGCAGTATTACTATTGTGGTTGTTGTTATTATTGTTGTTGTTTACCAATAATATCGTTGTTGGATTTCAAGGACTGGGGTTAAAGTTCAAGAAATATACATGAGAGTTGGCGTGTTTGAGTGAAATTAAGTGTTCATTGGTTTTGTGTGTGTGTTGCCAGGTAACCTGATATATATATTGAGTAGCCAGGTAACCTGATATATGTTGAGTAGCCAGGAAACCTGATATATATTGAGCAGCCAGGTAACCTGATATATATTGAGCAGCCAGGTAACCTGATATATATTGAGCAGCCAGGTAACCTGATATATATTGAGCAGCCAGGTAACCTGATATATATTGAGCAGCCAGGTAACCTGATATATATTGAGCAGCCAGGTAACCTGATATATATTGAGCAGCCAGGTAACCTGATATATGTTGAGATATATATTGAGCAGCCAGGTAACCTGATATATATTGAGCAGCCAGGTAACCTGATATATATTGAGCAGCCAGGTAACCTGATATATATTGAGTAGCCAGGTAACCTGATATATATTGAGCAGCCAGGTAACCTGATATATATTGAGTAGCCAGGTAACCTGATATATATTGAGCAGCCAGGTAACCTATAGAAAGGTCTTTAACTCATCTGTTTCATCAGTTGTAGCCTGAGTTAAACCAACGTGAAGGGCTTTAGATTCCCTGACGGAGCGACGCTCGTTATTTCTGCATCACAAATGGCAACCTATTAATAAATATATAAAACATATGACCACCTTATGGGTCTTGGTCAATAGTAGTGCAGTATATAAGGATTTAGGGTGTCATTTGGGACGCAGTGCTATATAAATGTAAACAGTGATCGTTATCAACAGCGATTGGACACAGATGTGCATTTAGATATGAACCGCTGCGGTGAACTGTGTCGTTCACCTAACAGCCATTACCTACGTCCCCCAATGGCACTCTGTTCACTATATCCTGTAGTTCCCTATGGACCCTGGTCAAAAGTAGTGCACTTTGTAGGGAATAGGGATGTATTTTTGGGACTGAGTTAAAGCTTAACGTATTAGCTGTGGCAGTGGAGTGTCACTCTGACTCTCTGTAGTCAATGAGACAATACATGAAGAAACCCCGTCTGTCTGACCCGTCTACCGGATGACAAAGACATGGATGGTGGTTTAAACACGGTACAGGTCATGCCTTACAACAACAACCACACCAAGACGTTGTGGAGTGTTATGTTGACATGTTACAACAACAACCACACCAAGACGTTGTGGAGTGTTATGTTGACAACACGTTACAACAACAACCACACCAAGACGTTGTGGAGTGTTATGTTGACAACACGTTACAACAACAACCACACCAAGACGTTGTGGAGTGTTATGTTGACAACACGTTACAACAACAACCACACCAAGACGTTGTGGAGTGTTATGTTGACAACACGTTACAACAACAACCACTCCAAGACGTTGTGGAGCGTTATGTTGACACGTTACAACAACAACCACACCAAGACGTTGTGGAGTGTTATGTTGACAACACGTTACAACAACAACCACACCAAGACGTTGTGGAGTGTTATGTTGACAACACGTTACAACAACAACCACACCAAGACGTTGTGGAGTGTTATGTTGACATGTTACAACAACAACCACACCAAGACGTTGTGGAGCGTTATGTTGACACGTTACAACAACAACCACACCAAGACGTTGTGGAGTGTTATGTTGACAACACGTTACAACAACAACCACACCAAGACGTTGTGGAGTGTTATGTTGACAACACGTTACAACAACAACCACACCAAGACGTTGTGGAGTGTTATGTTGACATGTTACAACAACAACCACACCAAGACGTTGTGGAGTGTTATGTTGACATGTTACAACAACAACCACACCAAGACGTTGTGGAGTGTTATGTTGACACGTTACAACAACAACCACACCAAGACGTTGTGGAGCGTTATGTTGACAACACGTTACAACAACAACCACACCAAGACGTTGTGAAGTGTTATGTTGACAACACGTTACAACAACAACCACACCAAGACGTTGTGGAGTGTTATGTTGACAACACGTTACAACAACAACCACACCAAGACGTTGTGGAGCGTTATGTTGACAACACGTTACAACAACAACCACACCAAGACGTTGTGAAGTGTTATGTTGACAACACGTTACAACAACAACCACACCAAGACGTTGTGAAGCATTATGTTGACAACACGTTACAACAACAACCACACCAAGACGTTGTGGAGTGTTATGTTGACAACACGTTACAACAACAACCACACCAAGACGTTGTGGAGTGTTATGTTGACAACACGTTACAACAACAACCACACCAAGACGTTGTGGAGCGTTATGTTGACACGTTACAACAACAACCACACCAAGACGTTGTGGAGCGTTATGTTGACAACACGTTACAACAACAACCACACCAAGACGTTGTGGAGTGTTATGTTGACAACACGTTACAACAACAACCACACCAAGACGTTGTGGAGCGTTATGTTGACAACACGTTACAACAACAACCACACCAAGACGTTGTGAAGTGTTATGTTGACAACACGTTACAACAACAACCACACCAAGACGTTGTGAAGCATTATGTTGACAACACGTTACAACAACAACCACACCAAGACGTTGTAGAGTGTTATGTTGACATGTTACAACAACAACCACACCAAGGTCTATTTCAACAGGTCTATTCGACCCTAAAGGAGGATCTAATGACGTGTAAGTTTTTAAAGACATCATCTGTACAAACTGACGGTTGCCCCCTACGCATTTTCAAGATGGCTAAGCCGAATCATGTGTTGGTGATGGCTTAAAGTTCCCTTGAAAAGCAAATGGATTTAAAGTACATGATCAGCAGAACATTTTATAATAGAGCTACTTCAAATCTCAGTCCAACCTCTTTCCCCAGCATTAACAAATTGCTAAACAGGCGGGCGGAGAGGTAGATGGTATGTGTGTAGATAGATGGTGTATAGTCTTGTCTACCATATGAATCTTCTCTTTGTGCCAGACTGGTGACTTCTGTTTATTTGATTCTGTATTTATTTATCTATATACGTTATGTATGTGTGTATGTGTGTGTGTGTATGTATGTATGTGTGTGTGTGTGTGTGTGTGTGTGTGTATGTGTGTGTATGTATACTGTCTGTCTGTCTGTCTGTCTGTCCATTATCATTATTAGTGAAAGAATGAGGTAACCACCATAGGTTTTAATCACATTCAGGAGAGACAGAGTTTGTCCCGCAATTCCCTATTCCCTATTTAGTGCACTACTTTTGACCAAAGCCCTATGGACTACGTAGGTTATAGGGTGTGATTTTGGGAGGCAAACCCTTGAAACTTTTGTGAAGGAGGGCCACACTAGGCTTGGGGCTAGGGGCTGAAGTAGACGAGGCGGGGGCGGGGGGGGGGCTAGCCAGGTATGCTGTACTCTGACCACCCACCTGCGGTGTGGAGAGATTGAAAGCGTCATTACTGTGAAGCCTGGCTAGTGGGACAATGGCACATCGGAGTGCACAGGCACAGTGCAGCACAAATCGAGAGCCAAAGTGAAATGTTTTCTATAAACCAGTGAGAGGGAAAACCAGCAGGCCTGCAGCTCAGCAGCATTCTCCTTCTATTCTTCAGTCTCTATGTGTTAGAAACTGGAACGGAACGCTGAGAGAGAGAGAGAGAGAGAGAGGGAGAGAGAGAGAGAGAGAGAGAGAGAGAGATACAGTGCATTGCGAAAGTATTCGGCCCCCTTGAACTTTGCGACCTTTTGCCACATTTCAGGCTTCAAACATAAAGATATAAAACTGTATTTTTTTGTGAAGAATCAACAACAAGTGAGACACAATCATGAAGTGGAACGACATTTATTGGATATTTCAAACTTTTTTAACAAATCAAAAAATGAAAAATTGGGCGTGCAAAATTATTCAGCCCCTTTACTTTCAGTGCAGCAAAGTCTCTCCAGAAGTTCAGTGAGGATCTCTGAATGATCCAATGTTGACCTAAATGACTAATGATGATAAATACAATCCACCTGTGTGTAATCAAGTCTCCGTATAAATGCACCTGCACTGTGATAGTCTCAGAGGTACTACTTAATACTTTATGTGTGTGTGTGTGTGTGTGTGTGTGTGTGTGTGTGTGTGTGTGTGTGTGTGTGTGTGTGTGTGTGTGTGTGTGTGTGTGTGTGTGTGTGTGTGTGTGTGTGTGTGTGTGTGTGTATGTATGCATGTATGTATGTGTGTGTGTGTGTGAATGTGTGTGTGGATGTATTTCAAGGCCTACCTTCAAACTCAGTGCCTCTTTGCTTGACATCATGGGAAAATCTAAAGAATTCAGCCAAGACCTCAGAAAAAAATTGTAGACCTCCTCAAGTCTGGTTCATCCTTGGGAGTAATTTCCAAACACCTGAAGGTACCACGTTCATCTGTACACACAATAGTACGCAAGTATAAACACCATGGGACCACGCAGCCGTCATACTGCTCAGGAAGGAGACGCGTTCTGTCTCCTAGAGATGAACATACTCTGGTCGAAAAGTGCAAATCAATCCCAGAACAACAGCAAAGGACCTTGTGAAGATGCTGGAGGAAACAGGTACAAAAGTATCTATATCCACAGTAAAACAAGTCCTATATCAACATAACCTGAAAGACCGCTCAGCAAGGAAGAAGCCACTGCTCCAAAACCGCCATAAAAAAGCCAGACTACGGTTTGCAACTGCACATGGGGACAAAGATTGTACTTTTTGGAGAAATGTCCTCTGTTCTGATGAAACAGGGAGAAATGTCCTCTGTTCTGATGAAACAGGGAGAGAGAGAGAGAGAGAGAGAGAGAGAGAGAGTGAGAGAGAGAGAGAGAGTTAGAGAGAGAGAGAGAGAGAGAGAGAGAGAGAGAGAGAGTGAGAGAGAGAGAGTTAGAGAGAGAGTTAGAGGTAGCTAGTAGGGGTGGAACGGGAGAGGGAGCTAAACTCTAAACTCTGATGCTATTTAGTTTCCTGCCTGGTGCCATCATCAACCCTCTCCGCCCGCCTCCATGCCTGCCACACTCGGTTGGCTAGAGGAAACACAACCCACCCAGAAGACTTGAATGTCGTTAGCATATACGCTAATTAGCTTCATCTGCTAAAGAAAACAAACTGGGGGCCAGATGGTGGTGGTGGTGACTGTTCATCAATCTACCATCCCGTCTGTGTAATTGAGTTGGAGTTGAGGAGTGGGGGTAGTGGTGGTGGAGGGGGGGGTCATCCATCTACAGTCCCTACTGTGTAGTTGAAGTTGAGAGGGGGGGTGGTGGTGGGTGGGTCGTCCAACTACAGTCCATACTGTGTAGTTGGAGTTGAGGGGCGGTAGTGGTGGTGGTGGTGGTGGAGGTGGGGGGGGGGGGGGGGGGGGGGGGGGGGGGGGGGGGTGGTTGTTGGAGGGTTGTAGCTGTGGATATTCAGAAATGCTTTTCACTGATACAGGTAATTCACTTATATTCCATTGAATAACATTTGTTACCAACAGAAACATAGGATGTGTACAGTGCCTTGCAAAAAGATTTCAGCCACCTTGATGTTTTTCCTATTTTGTTGCAACCTGAACACGTTTGGTGTTCACCAAAAGGCATGTGAGAGACTCCCCAACATATGGAAGAAGGTACTCTGGTCAGATGAGACAAAATTGTTGCTTTTTGGCCATCAAGGAAAAAGCTACGTCTCGCACAAACCCAAAACCTCTCATCACCCCGAGAACCTCATCAATGTTTTTCATTGGCAGGGACTGGGAAACTGGTCAGATTTGAATAAATGATGAATGACGCTAATTACAGGGAAATTCTTGAGGGAAACCTGTTTCGGACTTCCAGAGATTTGAGACTGGGACAGAGGTTCACCTTCCAGCAGAACAATGACCCTAAGCATACTGCTAAAGCAAAACTTGAGTGGTTTAATTAAGGTGATTCATTTAAATGTCTTGGAATGGCCTAGTCAAAGCCCAGACCTCAATCCAATTGAGAATCTGTGGTATGACTTAAAGATTGCTGTACACCATCAGAACCCATCCAACTTGATGGAGCTGGAGCAGCTTTGCCTTGAGGAATGAGCAGACATCCCAGTGGCTAGATGTGCCAAGCTTATAGAGACATACCCCAAGAGACTTGCAGCTGTAATTGCTGCAAAAGGGGTCTCTTGACTTTGGGGGGGGGGGGGGGGTGATTAGTTATGCATGTTCAAGTTTTCAGTTTTTTTGTCTTATTTCTTGTTTGTTTCACAAATTTGTTTTTTTGCATCTTCAAAGTGGTAGGTTTTGTAAATCAAATGATACAAACCACCCCAAAATCCATTTTAATTCCAGCTTGTAAGTCAACAAAATAGGAAAAATGCCAAGAGGGTGAAAACTTTCACTATGGTAACTAAAGGCCTGAAGCTCCTCTCTGCTCTAGTGAAGGGAGGGTGGGGTTAAGGGGAGGGTGTGGTTAAGAGGAGGGTGGGGTTAAGGGGAGGGTGGGTTTAAGGGGAGGGTGGGGTTAAGGAGAGGGTGGGGTTAAGGGGAGGGTGTGGTTAAGAGAGAGGGTGTGGTTAAGATGAGGGTGGGGTTAAGGGGAGGGTGGGTTTAAGGGGAGGGTGGGGTTAAGGAGAGGGTGGGGTTAAGGGGAGGGTGTGGTTAAGAGAGAGGGTGTGGTTAAGAGGAGGGTGGGGTTAAGGGGAGGGTGTGGTTAAGGGGAGGGTGAGGTTTATGTGTCCAGTGCAATTGTAGATGTCTCTAGTGGTAGATGTCTCTAGTGGTAGATGTCTCTCTATTTCAAACTCTTCATCTATGTCCTGCGTCGCTTATTGTTTTTCCCCTCCCTCCCTCCCTCCCTCCCTCCCTCCCTCCCTCCCTCCCTCCCTCCCTCCCTCCCTCCCTCCCTCCCTCCCTCCCTCCCTCCCTCCCTCCCTCCCTCCCTCCCTCTCCATGACACCCATAATGCCAGCGGCATTTAAAACATACATCATTCATTGAGAATCTGCTGCGTTCCCTGAAGCGAGAGAGAGAGAGAGAGAGAGAGAGAGAGAGAAAGAGAGAGAGAGAGACATGAAAGACAGGGAGAGAGAGAGACGGAGAGAGATAGACAGGGAGAGAGAGAGAGAGAGAGAGAGACAGAGAGAGAGAGACAGGGAGAGAGAGAGACATGAGAGAGAGAGAGAGAGAGAGCGAGAGAGAGAGAGAGAAAGAGAGAGAGAGACAGGGAGACAGGGAGAGAGAGAGAGATGGAGAGAGAGAGAGAGAAAGAGAGAGAGAGAGAGACAGGGAGAGAGAGGGATGGAGAGAGAGAGAGACATGAGAGAGAGAGAGAGAGAGAGAGAGAGAGTGAGAGACATCAGAGAGAGAGAGAGAGAGAGACAAGGAGAGTGAGAGACGGAGAGAGAGAGGCAGGGAGAGAGAGAGACAGGTAGAGAGAGAGAGACGGAGAGAGAGACAGGGAGAGAGAGAGAGAGGGAGAGAAAGAGACTGGGAGAGAGAGAGAGAGAGAGGAGACCTTCAGATGTCATTGTGCGGTGGGTCTGTCCATGTGGTGCGGCTGGTTGGAGGGCTGTCCCTGCATGGGAGGAGCAGGCAGGAGGGAAGAGGAGAGCAGGTGGGCAGGAAGGTGGGCCAGGCAGACTGAGTTATGAAGATATCGGGCCGCGTTACCCATGGACACACAACTCATTTTTATTCTGCCTGCTAGCAGTACAACACAGCCTGGACTGCAGAGAGGTGTTAGAGAGAGAGGAGAGGAGAGGAGAGGAGAGGAGAGGAGAGGAGAGGAGAGGAGAGGAGAGGAGAGGAGAGGAGAGGAGAGGAGAGGAGAGGAGAGGAGAGGAGAGGGGGAGGACAGGAGAGGAGAGGAGAGGAATGGAGAGATGGAGGAGAGGAGAGGTGGAGGGAGGAAATGGAGAGGAGAGGAGAGGAATGGAATGGCGAGAGGTGTTAGAGAGAGAGGAGAGGAGGGAAGAGGAGAGGAGAGGAGGGAAGAGGAGAGGAGAGGTGGAGGGAGGAGAGAAATGGAGAGGAGAGGAGGGAAGAGGAGAGGAGAGGAGGGAAGAGGAGAGGAGAGGAGAGGAGAGGAGAGGTGGAGGGAGGAGAGAAATGGAGAGGAGAGGAGAGATGGAGGGAGGATAGAAATGGAGAGGAGAGGAGAGGAGAGGAGAGGAGAGGAGAGGAGAGATGGAGGGAGGTGTTAGAGAGAGAGGAGAGGAGGGAAGAGAAGAGGAGAGGAGGGAAGAGGAGAGGAGAGGTGGAGGGAGGAGAGAAATGGAGAGGAGAGGAGGGAAGAGGAGAGGAGAGGAGAGGAGAGGAGAGGAGAGGAGAGGAGAGGAGAGGTGGAGGGAGGAGAGAAATGGAGAGGAGAGGAGAGGTGGAGGGAGGAGAGAAATGGAGAGGAGAGGAGGGAAGAGGAGAGGAGAGGAGGGAAGAGGAGAGGAGAGGAGAGGAGAGGAGAGGTGGAGGGAGGAGAGAAATGGAGACGAGAGGAGAGATGGAGGGAGGATAGAAATGGAGAGGAGAGGAGAGGAGAGGAGAGGAGAGGAGAGATGGAGGGAGGAGAGAAATGGAGAGGAGAGATGGAGGGAGGATAGAAATGGAGAGGAGACGAGAGATGGAGGGAGGAGAATATGAGAAAGAGAGAGAAATAAGAGGGAGGATGTGACTGAACAGGATGTTGGCAGGGATTTGACCATACGGCTATTGTGTATTCAGCCCATTGTTTTTACAGTGAAAGAGCAGATACAATACCTGTCTAACTCTTTGGCAGCAACCTCAACCAAACGTTTTATGTAGTTGCGAATCAGACCTACACAACGGTCAGGAGGAATTTTCCACCATTCCTCTTTACAAAACGGTTTCAGTTCAACAATATTTCTTGAGATGTGTGGTGTGAACCTCTCTCTCTCTCACTCTCTCTCTCCTTCCCAGTCTCTCTCTCTCTCTCTCTCTCTCTCTCTCTCTCTCCTTCCCAGTCTCTCTCTCTCTCTCTCATTCCTCGTCTCTCTCTCTCGCTCTCTCTCTCTCTCTCTCTCTCTCTCTCTCTCCTTCCCAGTCTCTCTCTCTCTCTCTCATTCCTTGTCTCTCTCTCTTTCCTTCCCCGTCTCTCTCTCTCTCACCTCTCCACGAGGTGTATTTTCTCCTGTTGAGACGGTTCATAGAATACACTGTATCAGACTAGTTATCAGAGATACCACAACTGGAATTAACGTTAGTCAGAGGACATGGTGTGACATTTTGACAGAAACATTATTTTTTTAGAGAGATGATGAGAAAATTGGTTATCTTACCTTTCTATAAACTTTCAGCTGAATAACAGTTATCTTTAGCCTGGCATCGCAATTTCTCTAGAGGCATCGCAAAAATCTCCCTCCCCCCTCTATCTCTCTCTCTCTACCTCACCCTCTCTCTCTCTCTACCTCACCCTCTCTCTCTCTCCTTCCCCGTCTCTCTCTCCCTCCCCCTCTCTCTCTCTCTACCTCACCCTCTCTCTCTCTCCTTCCCGTCTCTCTCTCCCTCCCCCTCTCTCTCTCCCCCAGGAGCGAGGATCGAGGGGTGAGGGACTAGGGACGAGGAGCGAGGGTCGAGGAGCGAGGATCGAGGGTCGAGGAGCGAGGATCGAGGGGCGAGGGGCGAGGGACTAGGGACGAGGAGCGAGGGGCGAGGATCGAGGGGCGAGGGGCGAGGAGCGAGGATTGAGGGGCGAGGGCCGAGGGACTAGGAGCGAGGAGCGAGGGTCGAAGGACAAGGGACGAGGGGCGAGGATCGAGGGGCGAGGATCGAGGGACGAGGGGCGAGGATCGAGGGTCGAGTAGCAAGGGTCGAGGGGCGAGGAGCGAGGATCGAGGGGTGAGGGACTAAGGACGAGGAGCGAGGGTCGAGGAGCGAGGATCGAGAGGCGAGGGGCGAGGGACTAGGAGCGAGGAACGAGGGTCGAGGGGCGAAGATCGAGGGGTTAGGGGCGAGGGGCGAGGAGCGAGGATTGAGGAGCGAGGATCGGGGGGCGAGGGGTGAGGGTCGAAGGACGAGGGGCGAGGGTCGAGGGACGAGGGTCGAGGTCGAGGTGCGAGGTACGAGGGTCGAGTGGCGAGGTGCGAGGAGCGAGGGTTGAGGGACGAGGAGCGAGGGTACACCCCATCCTGCAGATACACCCCGTCCTGCAACAGGCCCAGGTACACCCCATCCTACATTACGTCCAGGTACCCCTCATCCTACAACAGGCCCAGGTACACCCCATCCTACAACAGGCTCAGGTACACCCCTTGCTACAACAGGCTCAGGTACACCCCATCCTACAACAGGCTCAGGTACACCCCATCCTACAACAGGCTCAGGTACACCCCATCCTACAACAGGCTCAGGTACACCCCATCCTACAACAGGCTCAGGTACACCCCATCCTACAACAGGCCCAGGTACACCCCATCCTACAAAAGGCTCAGGTACACCCCATCCTACAACAGGCTCAGGTACACCCCATCCTACAACAGGCCCAGGTACACCCCATCCTACAACAGGCTCAGGTACACCCCATCCTACAACAGGCTCAGGTACACCCCATCCTACAACAGGCTCAGGTACACCCCATCCTACAACAGGCTCAGGTACACCCCTTGCTACAACAGGCTCAGGTACACCCCATCCTACAACAGGCTCAGGTACACCCCATCCTACAACAGGCCCAGGTACACCCCATCCTGATACTCTATCCAGAAGGTTTACCTGTTGAACAATCAGAGAACTCCCCCCATGGTTTAACCTGTAAAACAAGCAGATAACTCCCCCCACCCCCATGGTTTACCTGCAGGCCTATGGACAAGGGACACCTACTGATCTACCTCAATGTGATGTAGCCTTTTATCCACAACGTACTGAAGTTGTCAATTGAACTCAGTTAGCCTTTCCCTTTACACAGTCAGTCCCCTTACAGGGAGATGAGAAGAGAGGGATACAGACAGAGAGCGAGAGAGAGAGACAGAGAGAGTGAGAGAGAGAGAGAGAGAGAGAGAGAGAGAGAGAGAGAGACAGAGAGAGTGACAGAGAGAGAGAGAGAGAGAGAGAGTGACAGAGAGAGAGAGAGAGAGAGAGAGAGAGAGAGAGAGCGAGAGAGAGAGAGAGAGAGATGAGATGAGAACAGCACTGCCTTTACAAGTGAGATCCAACACTGTTTTGAATCAGACAATTAAACTTCATAATGAACAACGATAAGAACTCTGCTTTCATTTCTCACGAGCCCTCCTATCTAACTCCTAATGGTTTAAATGTTAAAACGATTCTTTTTGGAAATACCTCTCAATGAGATGGTATTAGATTTTTTTTGTGAATTAGAAGTGAGATCAGCACTTTCATCTGTATCTGACCTGAATGACCTTCACTACAGAGACACTCTTAGAGAGACACTCAGATCCTTTAGAGAGAGAGAGAGAGAAACAACGGTACACTATTCCCTATTGAGTGCACTACTTTTGACCCAGGGCACAAACTAGAGCCCCTATGTGCTCTGATCAAACGTAGTGCACTATGTAGGGAATAGGGTACAAGTTGGTACTCTGACTCTGTTCTTCATGCAGCTCACAGCTTATTATAAATCAAATCAAGTCACATGCGCCGAATACAACAGGTGTAGTAGACCTGAATACAACAGGTGTAGTAGACCTTACAGTGAAATACTGAATACAACAGGTGTAGTAGACCTTACAGTGAAATGCTGAATACAACAGGTGTAGTAGACCTTATCGTCAGATGCTGAATACAACAGGTGTAGTAGACCTTACAGTGAAATGCTGAATACAACAGGTGTAGTAGACCTTAGTGAAATGCTGAATACAACAGGTGTAGTAGACCTTACAGTGAAATGCTGAATACAACAGGTGTAGTAGACCTTACAGTTAAATGCTGAATACAACAGGTGTAGTAGACCTTACAGTGAAATGCTGAATACAACAGGTGTAGTAGACCTTACA
Source organism: Oncorhynchus mykiss (assembly GCF_013265735.2). Lineage (NCBI taxonomy): Eukaryota > Metazoa > Chordata > Actinopteri > Salmoniformes > Salmonidae > Oncorhynchus > Oncorhynchus mykiss. The sequence goes on along the minus strand of NW_023493739.1, from coordinate 87,808 downwards.
GTGAAATACTGAATACAACAGGTGTAGTAGACCTTACAGTGAAATGCTGAATACAACAGGTGTAGTAGACCTTATCGTCAGATGCTGAATACAACAGGTGTAGTAGACCTTACAGTGAAATGCTGAATACAACAGGTGTAGTAGACCTTAGTGAAATGCTGAATACAACAGGTGTAGTAGACCTTACAGTGAAATGCTGAATACAACAGGTGTAGTAGACCTTACAGTTAAATGCTGAATACAACAGGTGTAGTAGACCTTACAGTGAAATGCTGAATACAACAGGTGTAGTAGACCTTACAGTGAAATACTGAATACAACAGGTGTAGTAGACCTTACAGTGAAATGCTGAATACAACAGGTGTAGTAGACCTTACAGTGAAATGCTGAATACAACAGGTGTAGTAGACCTCACAGTGAAATGCTGAATACTACAGGTGTAGTAGACTTACAAGCCCTTAACCAACAATGCAGTTTTAAGAAAATAGACTTCAGAAAATATTTACTAAATAAACTAAAGTAAAACAAATCAAAATAAGATAACACAATAAAATATCAATGTGGAGGCTATATACAGGGGGTACCTGTAACGAGTCAATGTGGAGGCTATATACAGGGGGTACCTGTAACGAGTCAATGTGGAGGCTATATACAGGGGGTACCTGTAACGAGTCAATGTGGAGGCTATATACAGGGGGTACCTGTAACGAGTCAATGTGGAGGCTATATACAGGGGGTACCTGTAACGAGTCAATGTGGAGGCTATATACAGGGGGTACCTGTAACGAGTCAGTGTGCGGGGCTACAGGTTAATCGAGGTCATTTGTACATGTAGGTTGGGGTGAAGTGTCCATACATAGATAATACACAGAGAGTAGCAGCAGTGTAAAAACAAAGGGGGGAATCTGTGGAAATAGTCCGGTGGCCATTTTATAAATTGTTCAGCAGTCTTATGGCTTGGGGATAGAAGCTGTTAAGGAGCCTCTTGGACCTAGACTCTGGTACCTCTTGCTGTGCGGTATTTATTACATTTTTAATTGAACCTTTGTTTAACTAGGCAAGTCAGTTAAGAACAAATTCTTATTTACAATTACAGCCTACCAGGGAACAGTGGGTTAGCAAGATGGCGCCGATAGAGATGGCAGCTTCACTTCTAGTCCTTGTTTAGTTTTTTAATGTATTATTTCTTACACTGTTAGCCTAGAAAACCTTTAGTGTTATTACATACAGCCGGGAAGAACTATCGGATATCAGAGAGACGTCAACTAATAACCTGGCCAGGGACTGAGGTTGAAAATTAGCCGGTTGGCTGAAACGTTGATTAATGTTCCTGTAAAAATTAAATAAACTCAAACTCAAACTTACCAGCACAACCAGCACAACGACCAGGAATACAACCAGCACTACGACAAGGAATACGACCAGCACAACGACCAGGAATACGACCAGGAATACAACCAGCACTACGACCAGGAATACAATTAAACTTCATAATGAACAACGATAAGAACTCTGCTTTCATTTCTCACGAGCCCTCCTATCTAACTCCTAATGGTTTAAATGTTAAAACGATTCTTTTTGGAAATACCTCTCAATGAGATGGTATTAGATTTTTTTTGTGAATTAGAAGTGAGATCAGCACTTTCATCTGTATCTGACCTGAATGACCTTCACTACAGAGACACTCTTAGAGAGACACTCAGATCCTTTAGAGAGAGAGAGAGAGAAACAACGGTACACTATTCCCTATTGAGTGCACTACTTTTGACCCAGGGCACAAACTAGAGCCCCTATGTGCTCTGATCAAACGTAGTGCACTATGTAGGGAATAGGGTACAAGTTGGTACTCTGACTCTGTTCTTCATGCAGCTCACAGCTTATTATAAATCAAATCAAGTCACATGCGCCGAATACAACAGGTGTAGTAGACCTGAATACAACAGGTGTAGTAGACCTTACAGTGAAATACTGAATACAACAGGTGTAGTAGACCTTACAGTGAAATGCTGAATACAACAGGTGTAGTAGACCTTATCGTCAGATGCTGAATACAACAGGTGTAGTAGACCTTACAGTGAAATGCTGAATACAACAGGTGTAGTAGACCTTAGTGAAATGCTGAATACAACAGGTGTAGTAGACCTTACAGTGAAATGCTGAATACAACAGGTGTAGTAGACCTTACAGTTAAATGCTGAATACAACAGGTGTAGTAGACCTTACAGTGAAATGCTGAATACAACAGGTGTAGTAGACCTTACAGTGAAATACTGAATACAACAGGTGTAGTAGACCTTACAGTGAAATGCTGAATACAACAGGTGTAGTAGACCTTATCGTCAGATGCTGAATACAACAGGTGTAGTAGACCTTACAGTGAAATGCTGAATACAACAGGTGTAGTAGACCTTAGTGAAATGCTGAATACAACAGGTGTAGTAGACCTTACAGTGAAATGCTGAATACAACAGGTGTAGTAGACCTTACAGTTAAATGCTGAATACAACAGGTGTAGTAGACCTTACAGTGAAATGCTGAATACAACAGGTGTAGTAGACCTTACAGTGAAATACTGAATACAACAGGTGTAGTAGACCTTACAGTGAAATGCTGAATACAACAGGTGTAGTAGACCTTACAGTGAAATGCTGAATACAACAGGTGTAGTAGACCTCACAGTGAAATGCTGAATACTACAGGTGTAGTAGACTTACAAGCCCTTAACCAACAATGCAGTTTTAAGAAAATAGACTTCAGAAAATATTTACTAAATAAACTAAAGTAAAACAAATCAAAATAAGATAACACAATAAAATATCAATGTGGAGGCTATATACAGGGGGTACCTGTAACGAGTCAATGTGGAGGCTATATACAGGGGGTACCTGTAACGAGTCAATGTGGAGGCTATATACAGGGGGTACCTGTAACGAGTCAATGTGGAGGCTATATACAGGGGGTACCTGTAACGAGTCAATGTGGAGGCTATATACAGGGGGTACCTGTAACGAGTCAATGTGGAGGCTATATACAGGGGTACCTGTAACGAGTCAATGTGGAGGCTATATACAGGGGGTACCTGTAACGAGTCAGTGTGCGGGGCTACAGGTTAATCGAGGTCATTTGTACATGTAGGTTGGGGTGAAGTGTCCATACATAGATAATACACAGAGAGTAGCAGCAGTGTAAAAACAAAGGGGGGAATCTGTGGAAATAGTCCGGTGGCCATTTTATAAATTGTTCAGCAGTCTTATGGCTTGGGGATAGAAGCTGTTAAGGAGCCTCTTGGACCTAGACTCTGGTACCTCTTGCTGTGCGGTATTTATTACATTTTTAATTGAACCTTTGTTTAACTAGGCAAGTCAGTTAAGAACAAATTCTTATTTACAATTACAGCCTACCAGGGAACAGTGGGTTAGCAAGATGGCGCCGATAGAGATGGCAGCTTCACTTCTAGTCCTTGTTTAGTTTTTTAATGTATTATTTCTTACACTGTTAGCCTAGAAAACCTTTAGTGTTATTACATACAGCCGGGAAGAACTATCGGATATCAGAGAGACGTCAACTAATAACCTGGCCAGGGACTGAGGTTGAAAATTAGCCGGTTGGCTGAAACGTTGATTAATGTTCCTGTAAAAATTAAATAAACTCAAACTCAAACTTACCAGCACAACCAGCACAACGACCAGGAATACAACCAGCACTACGACAAGGAATACGACCAGCACAACGACCAGGAATACGACCAGGAATACAACCAGCACTACGACCAGGAATACAATTAAACTTCATAATGAACAACGATAAGAACTCTGCTTTCATTTCTCACGAGCCCTCCTATCTAACTCCTAATGGTTTAAATGTTAAAACGATTCTTTTTGGAAATACCTCTCAATGAGATGGTATTAGATTTTTTTTGTGAATTAGAAGTGAGATCAGCACTTTCATCTGTATCTGACCTGAATGACCTTCACTACAGAGACACTCTTAGAGAGACACTCAGATCCTTTAGAGAGAGAGAGAGAGAAACAACGGTACACTATTCCCTATTGAGTGCACTACTTTTGACCCAGGGCACAAACTAGAGCCCCTATGTGCTCTGATCAAACGTAGTGCACTATGTAGGGAATAGGGTACAAGTTGGTACTCTGACTCTGTTCTTCATGCAGCTCACAGCTTATTATAAATCAAATCAAGTCACATGCGCCGAATACAACAGGTGTAGTAGACCTTACAGTGAAATACTGAATACAACAGGTGTAGTAGACCTTACAGTGAAATGCTGAATACAACAGGTGTAGTAGACCTTACAGTGAAATGCTGAATACAACAGGTGTAGTAGACCTTATCGTCAGATGCTGAATACAACAGGTGTAGTAGACCTTACAGTGAAATGCTGAATACAACAGGTGTAGTAGACCTTAGTGAAATGCTGAATACAACAGGTGTAGTAGACCTTACAGTGAAATGCTGAATACAACAGGTGTAGTAGACCTTACAGTTAAATGCTGAATACAACAGGTGTAGTAGACCTTACAGTGAAATGCTGAATACAACAGGTGTAGTAGACCTTACAGTGAAATACTGAATACAACAGGTGTAGTAGACCTTACAGTGAAATGCTGAATACAACAGGTGTAGTAGACCTTATCGTCAGATGCTGAATACAACAGGTGTAGTAGACCTTACAGTGAAATGCTGAATACAACAGGTGTAGTAGACCTTAGTGAAATGCTGAATACAACAGGTGTAGTAGACCTTACAGTGAAATGCTGAATACAACAGGTGTAGTAGACCTTACAGTTAAATGCTGAATACAACAGGTGTAGTAGACCTTACAGTGAAATGCTGAATACAACAGGTGTAGTAGACCTTACAGTGAAATACTGAATACAACAGGTGTAGTAGACCTTACAGTGAAATGCTGAATACAACAGGTGTAGTAGACCTTACAGTGAAATGCTGAATACAACAGGTGTAGTAGACCTCACAGTGAAATGCTGAATACTACAGGTGTAGTAGACTTACAAGCCCTTAACCAACAATGCAGTTTTAAGAAAATAGACTTCAGAAAATATTTACTAAATAAACTAAAGTAAAACAAATCAAAATAAGATAACACAATAAAATATCAATGTGGAGGCTATATACAGGGGGTACCTGTAACGAGTCAATGTGGAGGCTATATACAGGGGGTACCTGTAACGAGTCAATGTGGAGGCTATATACAGGGGGTACCTGTAACGAGTCAATGTGGAGGCTATATACAGGGGGTACCTGTAACGAGTCAATGTGGAGGCTATATACAGGGGGTACCTGTAACGAGTCAATGTGGAGGCTATATACAGGGGTACCTGTAACGAGTCAATGTGGAGGCTATATACAGGGGGTACCTGTAACGAGTCAGTGTGCGGGGCTACAGGTTAATCGAGGTCATTTGTACATGTAGGTTGGGGTGAAGTGTCCATACATAGATAATACACAGAGAGTAGCAGCAGTGTAAAAACAAAGGGGGGAATCTGTGGAAATAGTCCGGTGGCCATTTTATAAATTGTTCAGCAGTCTTATGGCTTGGGGATAGAAGCTGTTAAGGAGCCTCTTGGACCTAGACTCTGGTACCTCTTGCTGTGCGGTATTTATTACATTTTTAATTGAACCTTTGTTTAACTAGGCAAGTCAGTTAAGAACAAATTCTTATTTACAATTACAGCCTACCAGGGAACAGTGGGTTAGCAAGATGGCGCCGATAGAGATGGCAGCTTCACTTCTAGTCCTTGTTTAGTTTTTTAATGTATTATTTCTTACACTGTTAGCCTAGAAAACCTTTAGTGTTATTACATACAGCCGGGAAGAACTATCGGATATCAGAGAGACGTCAACTAATAACCTGGCCAGGGACTGAGGTTGAAAATTAGCCGGTTGGCTGAAACGTTGATTAATGTTCCTGTAAAAATTAAATAAACTCAAACTCAAACTTACCAGCACAACCAGCACAACGACCAGGAATACAACCAGCACTACGACAAGGAATACGACCAGCACAACGACCAGGAATACGACCAGGAATACGACCAGCACTACGACCAGGAATACGACCAGGAATACAACCAGCACTACGACCAGGAATACGACCAGGAATACAACCAGCACTACGACCAGGAATACAACCAGCACTACGACAAGGAATACGACCAGCACAACGACCAGGAATACGACCAGGAATACGACCAGCACTACGACCAGGAATACGACCAGGAATACAACCAGCACCACGACCAGGAATACGACCAGGAATACAACCAGCACTACGACCAGGAATACGACCAGGAATACAACCAGCACTACGACCAGGAATACAACCAGGAATACGACCAGGAATACAACCAGGAATACGACCAGCATTACGACCAGCACTACGACCAGGAATACGACTTTCCCAAAGCAGATCCTTTGTCTGCACCTCCCAGGGCATTTGAACTGATTCCAGAGGCCGACCAAAAACAACGTGGAGAGAGAGACGGAGCGGTCTTCTAGCGAGGCTTCGGAATGTACCACCCACCGCTTCCCAGTATATTACTCGCTAATAAAATATCCAGTCCCTAGTTAACTTCATTAGGGTAGGGGGCACTATGGATGAAAAGCGTGCCCAAAGTAAACTGCCTGCTACTCAGGTCCAGAAGCTAGGATACCCATCACCCCTATAATTGGTATATTTGGATAGAAAACATTCTAAAGTTTCTAAAACTGTTTAAATAATGCCTGTGAGTATAACAGAACTGAAATGGCAGGCATTAAAACCTGAGGAAAATCCATCCAAGAAGTGCCATTATTTTGAAATGGCTGCTTTTCCAATGAAAGCCTATCCACCATTTAAAGGGATAAGACCCAGATTCCGTTCCCTATGGCTTCCACTAGTTATGAACAGTCTTTAAACATTATTTAAGAGAATGACAACATTGAGTGAGTGGACCCTGGGATGTCTTCAGAGCTGGTTACTGCGCATGACCGAGAGCACTCCTTTCTTGTTTTCATTTTATATTGACAGTCCGGTTGAAATATGATCGATTATTTAGGAAAAAAAAAAAAGAGGATGGATTAAAAACATAATTTGTTTCTACGAACTTTACGGATACTATTTGGAATTTCCGTCTGTCTGTTGTGACCGCATTTGAGCCATTGATTACTGAAAAAAACACGCCAACAAAATGGAGGTTTTAGGATATAAAGAGGGACTTTATCGAACAAAACAAACATTTATTGTGTAACATGGAGTCTTGTGAGTGCAACCATACGAAGATCGTCAAAGGTAAGTGATAAATTGTATTGCTATTTCTGACTTTCGTGACTAATCTACTTGGCTGGTAACTGTACGTAATGTTTTGTGAGCTGAGAGCTGTCCTCAGATATTCGCATGGTTTGCTTTCGCCATAAAGCCTTTTTGAAATCTGACATGGCGGCTGGATTAACAACAAGAAGTTAAGCTTTATTTTGATGTATAACACATATATTTTCAAGAATGTTAAATATTTGAATTGAGAATTTTTGAATTTATTTATGTATTCATTATTTAGAAGAGTGAAGGGTCTATCTAGTCTGGGTGACTGAGTGCTAGCTGGGGACATGCTGTCGAGAGTCCGAACAGCCAACGGGATTTTCAGTGCATCGCACCGACAGGAACAAACATCTCTCTGGTAAGAAGAAGGGCAGGGTTGCAACTTTTATGATTAGCGACTCATGTTGTAATTGTAACAACATACAAGAACTCAAGTCCTTTTGTTCACCTGACCTAGAATTCCTCACAATCAAATGCAGACCGTATTATCTCCCAAGCATATTGATTGCAGTACACGAGCGAGTAACACACTCGACCACTGCTACTCTAACTTCCGCGATTCATACAAGGCCCTCCCCCGCCCTTCTTTTTACAAATCTGACCACAACTCCATCTTGTTGCTCCCCTCATATAGGCAGAAACTAAAACTGGAATTGTCAGTGCTTAGGTCTATCCAACGCTGGTCTGACCAATCATATTCCACGCTTCAAGATTGCTTTGATCAACTAGGATATGTTCCGAGTAGCCTCAGAGAACAACATTGACACGTGTTGACTCAGTTTACAGGAGATGTTGTCCCAACTGTGACTATTGAAACCTTCCCTAACCAGAAACCGTGGATGGCAGCATTCGCACAAAACTGAAGGCACGGACCATCGCATTTAATCATGGCAGGGCGTATGGAAACACGACCGAATACAAACAGTGTAGTTATTCTCTCCGTAAGGCAATCAAACAAGCAAAGCGTCAGTACAGAGACAAAGTGGAGTCGCAATTCAACGGCTCAAACACGAGACGTATGTGACAGGGTCTACAGTCAATCACGGATTACAAAAAGAAAACCAGCCAGACGTCTTGCTCCCAGACGAATTAAACAACTTCTTTGTGCGATTTGAGGACAATACATTGCCACCGTCACGGCTGACTACCAAAGACTGTGGGCTCTCCTTCTCCGTGGCCGATGTGAGTAAAACATTTAAACGTGTTAACCCTCGCAAGGCTGCCAGCCCAGATGGCATCCCTAGCCGTGTCCTCAGCGCATGAGCAGACCAGCTGGCTGGTGTGTTTACGGACATATTCAACCAATCCCTATCCCAGTCTGTTGTCCCCACATGCTTCAATAAGGCCACCATTGTTCCCAAGAAAGCTAAGGTAACTAAACTAAATGACTACCGCCCCATAGCACTCGCTTCTGTCATCATGAAGTGCTTTGAGAGACTAGTCAAGAATCATATCAGCTCCACCCTACCTGCCACCCTAGACCCACTTCAATTTGCTTACCGCCCCAATAGATCCACAGACGATGCAATCCCCATCACACTACACACTGCCCTATCCCATTTGGACAAGAGGAATACCTATGTAAGAATGCTGTTCATTTACTACAGGTCAGCATTCAACACTCGACCCTGCCCTGTGCAACTGGGTCCTCGACTTCCTGACGGGCCGCCCCCAGGTGGTGAAACAACATCTCCACTCCACTGATCATCAACACTGGGGCCCTACAAGGGTGCGTTCTCAGCCTTCTCCTGTACTCCCTGTTCACCCATGACTGCGTGGCCATGCACGCCTCCAACTCAGTCATCAAGTTTGCAAACGACACTACAGTGATAGGCTTGATTACCAACAACGATGAGACAGTCTACCGGGAGGAGGTGAGGGCCCTCGGAGTGTGGTGTCAGGAAAATAGCCTCACGCGTCAGTAAAACAAAGGAGATGATCGTGGACGTCAGGAAACAGCAGGGAACACCCCCCTATCCACATCGACGGGACAGCAGAGGGAGCACCCCCCTATCCACATCGATGGAACAGCAGAGGGAGCACCCCCCTATCCACATCGATGGAACAGCAGAGGGAGCACCCCCCTATCCACATCGACGGGACAGCAGAGGGAGCACCCCCCTATCCACATCGATGGAACAGCAGAGGGAGCACCCCCCTATCCACATCGATGGAACAGCAGAGGGAGCACCCCCCTATCTACATCGATGGAACAGCAGAGGGAGCACCCCCCTATCCACATCGATGGAACAGCAGAGGGAGCACCCCCTTATCCACATCGATGGAACAGCAGAGGGAACACCCCCCTATCCACATCGACGGGACAGCAGAGGGAGCACCCCCCTATCCACATCGATGGAACAGCAGAGGGAACACCCCCCTATCCACATCGATGGAACAGCAGAGGGAGCACCCCCCTATCCACATCGATGGAACAGCAGAGGGAGCACCCCCCTATCCACATCGATGGAACAGCAGAGGGAGCACCCCCCTATCCACATCGATGGAACAGCAGAGGGAGCACCCCCCTATCCACATCGACGGGACAGCAGAGGGAGCACCCCCCTATCCACATCGACGGAACAGCAGAGGGAGCACCCCCCTATCCACATCGATGGAACAGCAGAGGGAGCACCCCCCTATCCACATCGATGGAACAGCAGAGGGAGCACCCCCCTATCCACATCGATGGAACAGCAGAGGGAGCACCCCCCTATCCACATCGACGGGACAGCAGAGGGAGCACCCCCCTATCCACATCGATGGAACAGCAGAGGGAGCACCCCCCTATCCATATTGACGGGACAGCAGAGGGAGCACCCCCCTATCCACATCGATGGAACAGCAGAGGGAGCACCCCCCTATCCACATCGATGGAACAGCAGAGGGAGCACCCCCCTATCCACATCGACGGGACAGCAGAGGGAGCACCCCCCTATCCACATCGATGGAACAGCAGAGGGAGCACCCCCCTATCCACATCGATGGAACAGCAGAGGGAGCACCCCCCTATCTACATCGATGGAACAGCAGAGGGAGCACCCCCCTATCCACATCGATGGAACAGCAGAGGGAGCACCCCCTTATCCACATCGATGGAACAGCAGAGGGAACACCCCCCTATCCACATCGACGGGACAGCAGAGGGAGCACCCCCCTATCCACATCGATGGAACAGCAGAGGGAACACCCCCCTATCCACATCGATGGAACAGCAGAGGGAGCACCCCCCTATCCACATCGATGGAACAGCAGAGGGAGCACCCCCCTATCCACATCGATGGAACAGCAGAGGGAGCACCCCCCTATCCACATCGATGGAACAGCAGAGGGAGCACCCCCCTATCCACATCGACGGGACAGCAGAGGGAGCACCCCCCTATCCACATCGATGGAACAGCAGAGGGAGCACCCCCCTATCCACATCGATGGAACAGCAGAGGGAGCACCCCCCTATCCACATCGATGGAACAGCAGAGGGAGCACCCCCCTATCCACATCGATGGAACAGCAGAGGGAGCACCCCCCTATCCACATCGATGGAACAGCAGAGGGAGCACCCCCCTATCCACATCGATGGAACAGCAGAGGGAGCACCCCCCTATCCACATCGATGGAACAGCAGAGGGAGCACCCCCCTATCCACATCGATGGAACAGCAGAGGGAACACCCCCCTATCCACATCGATGGAACAGCAGAGGGAACACCCCCCTATCCACATCGATGGAACAGTAGTGGAGAAGGTGGGAAGTTTTAAGTTCCTCGGTGTACACATCACCTACAAACTGAATTGGTCCAGCCACACAGACAGTGTGGTGAAGAATGCGCAACAGAGCCTCTTCAACCTCAGGAGGCTGAAAAAATGTGGCCTGTCAGCGAAAACTCTGACTAACTTTTACAGATGCACAATTGAGAGCATCCTGTCGGGCTGTATCACTGCCTGGTACAGAAACTTTTCCGCCCACAACCGTAAGGCTCTCCAGAGGGTAGTGAGGTCTGCACAACGCATCACCGGGGGCAAACTACCTGCCCTCCAGGACACCTACAACACCCGATGTCACAGGAAGGCCAAAAAAGATAATCAAGGACATCAACCACCCGAGCCACTGCCTGTTCACCCCGCTATCATCCAGAAGGCGATGTCAGTACAGGTGCATCAAAGCTGGGGCCGAGAGACTGAAAAACAGCTTCTATCTCAAGGCCATCAGATTGTTAAACAGCCACCACTAACATTGAGTGGCTGCTGCCAACACACCGACTCAACTCCAGCCACTCTAATAATGAAAAATTGATGGGAAATGATGCTCTATATTTACAGACTTGATATCATTGGCCACTTTAATAAATGGATCACTCGTCACTTTAGGAATGTTTACATATCTCGCATTACTCATCTCATATGTATATACCGTATACTGTATCCTTCACTATCTATTCTTCACTATCTATTGCATCTTATCCTCTCTGTTACAGCTCATCTATATGTTTTATATTTATATATTCTCATCCCTTTCCTTTACTAGATTGTGCGTATTAGGTTTTGTTGTAGAATGTGTAAGATATTACCTAGTAGATACTGCTGCACTGTCAGATCTAGAAGCATAAGCATTTCACCACACTCGCAGTAACATCTGCTATCCGTGTGTATGTGACCAGTAACATCTGCTATCCGTGTGTATGTGACCGATGGAATTAGATTTGATTTGAAGTGCCTTGTTCAGGGGCAGAGTATAGAATACAGTATTTGTACTTTGTCAGCTAGGGGATTCTATACAGCAACCTTTCAGTTACTGGCCCAGCATTCTAACCACTAGGCTACCTGTCTCCCCCTCTAACCACTAGGCTACCTGCCTCCCCCTCTAACCACTAGGCTACCTGCCTCCCCCTCTAACCACTAGGCTACCTGTCTCCCCCTCTAACCACTAGGCTACCTGCCTCCCCCTCTAACCACTAGGCTACCTGCCTCCCCCCTCTAACCACGAGGCTACCTGCCTCCCCCCTCTAATCACTAGGCTACCTGCCTCCCCCCTCTAACCACTAGGCTACCTGCCTCCCCCCTCTAACCACTAGGCTACCTGCCTCCCCCCTCTAACCACTAGGCTACCTGCCTCCCCCCTCTAACCACTAGGCTACCTGTCTCCCCCTCTAACCACTAGGCTACCTGCCTCCCCCTCTAACCACTAGGCTACCTGCCTCCCCCCTCTAACCACTAGGCTACCTGCCTCCCCCTCTAACCACTAGGCTACCTGCCTCCCCCCTCTAACCACTAGGCTACCTGCCTCCCCCCTCTAACCACTAGGCTACCTGCCTCCCCCCTCTAACCACTAGGCTACCTGTCTCCCCCTCTAACCACTAGGCTACCTGCCTCCCCCCTCTAACCACTAGGCTACCTGCCTCCCCCTCTAACCACTAGGCTACCTGCCTCCCCCCTCTAACCACTAGGCTACCTGCCTCCCCCTCTAACCACTAGGCTACCTGCCTCCCCCCTCTAACCACTAGGCTACCTGCCTCCCCCCTCTAACCACTAGGCTACCTGTCTCCCCACTCTAACCACTAGGCTACCTGCCTCCCCCCTCTAACCACTAGGCTACCTGTCTCCCCCTCTAACCACTAGGCTACCTGCCTCCCCCTCTAACCACTAGGCTACCTGCCTCCCCCCTCTAAACACTAGGCTACCTGCCACCTCTACACTCTAACCACTAGACTACCTGCCACCTCTACACTCTAACCACTAGGCTACCTGCCTCCCCCCTCTAACCACTAGGCTACCTGCCTCCCCCTCTAACCACTAGGCTACCTGCCTCCCCCCTCTAACCACTAGGCTTCCTGCCTCCCCCTCTAACCACTAGGCTACCTGCATCCCCCTCTAACCACTAGGCTACCTGTCTCCCCCTCTAACCACTAGGCTACCTGCCTCCCCCTCTAACCACTAGGCTACCTGCCTCCCCTTCTAACCACCAGGCTACCTGCCCCCCCCCCTCTAACCACTAGGCTACCTGCCTCCCCCCTCTAACCACTAGGCTACCTGCCTCCCCCCTCTAACCACTAGGCTACCTGCCTCCCCCTCTAACCACTAGGCTACCTGCCTCCCCCTCTAACCACTAGGCTACTTGCCTCCCCCCTCTAAGCACTAGGCTACCTGCCTCCCCTCTAACCACTAGGCTACCTGCCTCCCCCTCTAACCACTAGGCTACCTGCCTCCCCCTCTAACCACCAGGCTACCTGCCTCCCCCCCTCTAACCACTAGGCTACCTGCCTCCCCATCTAACCACTAGGCTACCTGCATCCCCCTCTAACCACTAGGCTACCTGCCTCCCCATCTAACCACTAGGCTACCTGCCTCCCCCTCTAACCACTAGGCTACCTGCCTCCCCCTCTAACCACTAGGCTACCTGCCTCCCCCTCTAACCACTAGGCTACTTTGCTCCCCCTTCTAACCACTAGGCTACTTGCCTCCCCCCTCTAAGCACTACGCTACCTGCCTCCACCTATAACCACTAGGCTACCTGCCTCCCCCTCTAACCACTAGGCTACCTGCCTCCCCCTCTAACCACTAGGCTACCTGCCTCCCCCTCTAACCACTAGGCTACCTGCCTCCCCCCTCTAACCACTAGGCTACCTGCCTCCCCCTCTAACCACTAGGCTACCTGCCTCCCAGTGATGTACTGGGCGGTTCACACTACTCTCCTTCCTCTGACACCGCCTGGTATATAGGTCCTGGATGGCAGGAAGCTTGGCCCCAGTGACGTACTGGGCCGTTCACACTACTCTCCTTCCTCTGACACCGCCTGGTATATAGGTCCTGGATGACAGGAAGCTTGGCCCCAGTGATGTACTGGGCGGTTCACACTACTCTCTGTAGCGCCTTGCAGTCAGACACAGAGCAGTTGCCACCCCCCCAAACAGCTCGGGTATGGGAAACATAAGTTTACAATGCCAAAGCAAGTGCAATAGATAAACAGAAAGTGAATCTCTCTCAGCATAAAACACAGCACGCCACTTAGCTCTCCCCTAATCTACGGAACCCTTCTGATGTTTATCTGTGTACCAGGAAGTAGACAGAGGAGGAGGAGGAACAGAGAGTTGACACAGAGACCAACGGTGCTGCCTGTGGCTTTGTCCGCACGAGTGAGAGAAAATAAATTGATCTATGTCTCAAATGACACCCTATTCCCTAAATAGTGCACTTAGGACCCTGGCTTAAAGTAGTGCATTACGTAGTGAATAGGGTGCCATTCTGGTCTAAAGTAGTGCACTACGTTAGGGAAAAGGGTGGCATTCTGGTCTAAAGTAGTGCACTACGAAGGGAATAGGGTGCCATTCTGGTCTACGGTAGGGCGCTACGTAGGGAATAGGGTGTCGTTCTGGTCTAAAGTAGTGTACTACGTAGGGAATAGGGTGTCGTTCTGGTCTAAAGTAGGGTGCTACGTAGGGAATAGGGTGCCGTTCTGGTCTAAAGTAGTGCACTACGTAGGGAATAGGGTGCCATTCTGGTCTAAAGTAGTGCATTACGTAGGGAATAGGGTGTCGTTCTGGTCTAAAGTAGGGTGCTACGTAGGGAATAGGGTGCCATTCTGGTCTAAAGTAGTGCACTATGTTAGGGAATAGAGTGCCATTCTGGTCTAAAGTAGTGCACTAAGTTAGGGAATAGGGTGCCATTCTGGTCTAAAGTAGTGCACTACGTTAGGGAATAGGGTGCCATTCTGGTCTAAAGTAGTGCACTACGTTAGGGAATAGGGTGCCATTCTGGTCTAAAGTAGTGCACTACGTAGGGAATAGGGTGCCATTCTGGTCTAAAGTAGTGCACTACGTAGAGAATGGGGTGTCGTTCTGGTCTAAAGTAGGGCGCTACGTAGGGGTACAGGATACCATGCATTCACAGTGTTCCTGCTGTAGCTTTGCCTTGCTTGGCTGCAGCCCAAAAAAATACCTTTGTTGTTTCTGTGAAATTTGGTTTGGTCACAGTGTCAAGGC
>NW_023493739.1:50000-67500 GCF_013265735.2 Oncorhynchus mykiss | reverse complement strand
GCAACAAGAGGGAGGCTGGTGACGGCCAACAAGAGGGTGTCTTGTGAAGGCCAACAAGAGGGTGGCTGGTGACGGCAAACAAGAGGGTGGCTGGTGACGGGCAGCAAGAGTGTGGCTGGTGACGGGCAGCAAGAGGGTGGCTGGGCTGGTGACGGACAACAAGAGGGCAGCTGGGCTGGTGACGGACAACAAGAGGGTGGCTTGTGACGGACAACAAGAGGGGGGCTGGTGACGGACAACAAGAAGGGGGCTGGGCCGGTGACGGACAACAAGAGGGCAGCTGGGGTGGTGACGGACAACAAGAGGGTGGCTGGTGACGGACAACAAGATGGGGGCTGGTGACGGACAACAAGAGGGGGGCTGGTGACTGACAACAAGAGGGAGGCTGGTGACGGACAACAAGAGGGAGGCTGGTGACGGACAACAAGAGGGTGGCTGGGCTGGTGACGGACAACAAGAGGGTGGCTGGGCTGGTGACGGACAACAAGATGGGGGCTGGTGACGGACAACAAGAGGGGGGCTGGTGACGGACAACAAGAGGGTGGCTGGGCTGGTGACGGACAACAAGAGGGAGGCTGGTGACGGACAACAAGAGGGGGGCTGGGCTGGTGAAGGGCAACAAGAGGGAGGCTGGTGACGGGCAGTAAGAGGGTGACTGGGCTGGTGAAGGGCAACAAGAGGGTGGCTGGGCTGGTGAATGGCCACAAGAGGGAGGCTGGTGACGGCCAACAAGAGGGAGGCTGGTGACGGCCAACAAGAGGGTGGCTGGTGACGGGCAACAAGAGGGGGGATGGGCTGGTGTCAGGCAACAAGAGGGTGGCTGGTGACGGACAACAAGAGGGGGGCTGGTGACGGACAACAAGAGGGAGGCTGGTGACGGACAACAAGAGGGAGGCTGGTGACGGACAACAAGAGGGGGGCTGAGCTGGTGACGGACAACAAGAGGGTGGCTGGTGACGGACAACAAGAGGGTGGCTGGGCTGGTGACGGACAACAAGAGGGTGGCTGGTGACGGACAACAAGAGGGTGGCTGGGCTGGTGACGGGCAACAAGAGGGTGTCTGGGCTGGTGACGGACAACAAGAGGGGGGCTGGGCTGGTGACGGACAACAAGAGGGGGGCTGGGCTGGTGATGGACAACAAGATGGGGGCTGGTGACGGACAACAAGAGTGGGGCTGGGCTGGTGACGGACAACAGGAGGGTGGCTGGTGACGGACAACAAGAGGGTGGCTGGGCTGGTGACGGGCAACAAGAGGGAGGCTGGGCTGGTGACGGACAACAAGAGAGTGGCTGGGCTGGTGACGGACAACAAGAGGGGGGCTGGGCTGGTGACGGGCAATAAGAGGGGGGCTGGGCTGGTGACGGACAACAAGAGGGGAACTGGGCTGGTGACGGACAACAAGATGTGGGCTGGTGAAGGATAACAAGAGGGGGGCTGTTGACGGACAACAAGAGGGTGGCTGGTGACGGACAACAAGAGGGTGGCTGGGCTGGTGACGGACAACAAGATCGGGGCTGTTGACGGACAACAAGAGGGGGGCTGGGCTGGTGACGGACAACAAGAGGGGGACTGGGCTGGTGACGGGCAACAAGAGGGGTGCTGGGGTGGTGACGGACAACAAGAGGGGGGCTGGGCTGGTGACGGACAACAAGAGGGTGGCTGGTGACGGACAACAAGAGGGGGGCTGGTGACGGACAACAAGAAGGGGGCTGGGCCGGTGACGGACAACAAGAGGGCAGCTGGGCTGGTGACGGACAACAAGAGGGTGGCTGGTGACGGACAACAAGAGGGGGGCTGGTGACGGACAACAAGAGGGAGGCTGGTGACGGACAACAAGAGGGTGGCTGGTGACGGACAACAAGAGGGTGGCTGGGCTGGTGACGGACAACAAGAGGGTGGCTGGGCTGGTGACGGACAACAAGATGGGGGCTGGTGACGGACAACAAGAGGGTGGCTGGGCTGGTGACGGACAACAAGAGGGAGGCTGGTGACGGACAACAAGAGGGGGGCTGGGCTGGTGAAGGGCAACAAGAGGGAGGCTGGTGACGGGCAGTAAGAGGGTGACTGGGCTGGTGAAGGGCAACAAGAGGGTGGCTGGGCTGGTGAATGGCCACAAGAGGGAGGCTGGTGACGGCCAACAAGAGGGAGGCTGGTGACGGCCAACAAGAGGGTGGCTGGTGACGGGCAACAAGAGGGGGGATGGGCTGGTGTCAGGCAACAAGAGGGTGGCTGGTGACCGACAACAAGAGGGGGGCTGGTGACGGACAACAAGAGGGAGGCTGGTGACGGACAACAAGAGGGAGGCTGGTGACGGACAACAAGAGGGGGGCTGGGCTGGTGACGGACAACAAGAGGGTGGCTGGTGACAGACAACAAGAGGGTGGCTGGGCTGGTGACGGGCAACAAGAGGGTGTCTGGGCTGGTGACGGACAACAAGATGTGGGCTGGTGACGGATAACAAGAGGGGGGCTGTTGACGGACAACAAGAGGGTGGCTGGTGACGGACAACAAGAGGGTGGCTGGTGACGGACAACAAGAGGGTGGCTGGGCTGGTGACGGACAACAAGATGGGGGCTGTTGACGGACAACAAGAGGGGGGCTGGGCTGGTGACGGACAACAAGAGGGGGACTGGGCTGGTGACGGGCAACAAGAGGGGTGCTGGGGTGGTGACGGACAACAAGAGGGGGGCTGGGCTGGTGACGGACAACAAGAGGGTGGCTGGTGACGGACAACAAGAGGGGGGCTGGTGACGGACAACAAGAAGGGGGCTGGGCAAGTGACGGACAACAAGAGGGCAGCTGGGCTGGTGACGGACAACAAGAGGGTGGCTGGTGACGGACAACAAGATGGGGGCTGGTGACGGACAACAAGAGGGGGGCTGGTGACGGACAACAAGAGGGAGGCTGGTGACGGACAACAAGAGGGTGGCTGGTGACGGACAACAAGAGGGTGGCTGGGCTGGTGACGGACAACAAGAGGGTGGCTGGGCTGGTGACGGACAACAAGATGGGGGCTGGTGACGGACAACAAGAGGGGGGCTGGTGACGGACAACAAGAGGGTGGCTGGGCTGGTGACGGACAACAAGAGGGAGGCTGGTGACGGACAACAAGAGGGGGGCTGGGCTGGTGAAGGGCAACAAGAGGGAGGCTGGTGACGGGCAGTAAGAGGGTGACTGGGCTGGTGAAGGGCAACAAGAGGGTGGCTGGGCTGGTGAATGGCCACAAGAGGGAGGCTGGTGACGGCCAACAAGAGGGAGGCTGGTGACGGCCAACAAGAGGGTGGCTGGTGACGGGCAACAAGAGGGGGGATGGGCTGGTGTCAGGCAACAAGAGGGTGGCTGGTGACGGACAACAAGAGGGGGGCTGGTGACGGACAACAAGAGGGAGGCTGGTGACGGACAACAAGAGGGGGGCTGGGCTGGTGACGGACAACAAGAGGGTGGCTGGTGACGGACAACAAGAGGGTGGCTGGGCTGGTGACGGGCAACAAGAGGGTGTCTGGGCTGGTGACGGACAACAAGATGTGGGCTGGTGACGGATAACAAGAGGGGGGCTGTTGACGGACAACAAGAGGGTGGCTGGTGACGGACAACAAGAGGGTGGCTGGTGACGGACAACAAGAGGGTGGCTGGGCTGGTGACGGACAACAAGATGGGGGCTGTTGACGGACAACAAGAGGGGGGCTGGGCTGGTGACGGACAACAAGAGGGGGACTGGGCTGGTGAAGGGCAACAAGAGGGGTGCTGGGGTGGTGACGGACAACAAGAGGGGGGCTGGGCTGGTGACGGACAACAAGAGGGTGGCTGGTGACGGACAACAAGAGGGGGGCTGGTGACGGACAACAAGAAGGGGGCTGGGCCGGTGACGGACAACAAGATGGCAGCTGGGCTGGTGACGGACAACAAGAGGGTGGCTGGTGACGGACAACAAGATGGGGGCTGGTGACGGACAACAAGAGGGGGGCTGGTGACGGACAACAAGAGGGAGGCTGGTGACGGACAACAAGAGGGTGGCTGGTGACGGACAACAAGAGGGTGGCTGGGCTGGTGACGGACAACAAGAAGGGGGCTGGTGACGGACAACAAGAGGGGGGCTGGTGACGGACAACAAGAGGGTGGCTGGGCTGGTGACGGACAACAAGAGGGAGGCTGGTGACGGACAACAAGAGGGTGGCTGGTGACGGACAACAAGAGGGTGGCTGGGCTGGTGACGGACAACAAGAGGGTGGCTGGGCTGGTGACGGACAACAAGATGGGGGCTGGTGACGGACAACAAGAGGGGGGCTGGTGACGGACAACAAGAGGGTGGCTGGGCTGGTGACGGACAACAAGAGGGAGGCTGGTGACGGACAACAAGAGGGGGGCTGGGCTGGTGAAGGGCAACAAGAGGGAGGCTGGTGACGGGCAGTAAGAGGGTGACTGGGCTGGTGAAGGGCAACAAGAGGGTGGCTGGGCTGGTGAATGGCCACAAGAGGGAGGCTGGTGACGGCCAACAAGAGGGAGGCTGGTGACGGCCAACAAGAGGGTGGCTGGTGACGGGCAACAAGAGGGGGGATGGGCTGGTGTCAGGCAACAAGAGGGTGGCTGGTGACGGACAACAAGAGGGGGGCTGGTGACGGACAACAAGAGGGAGGCTGGTGACGGACAACAAGAGGGAGGCTGGGCTGGTGACGGACAACAAGAGGGTGGCTGGTGACGGACAACAAGAGGGTGGCTGGGCTGGTGACGGACAACAAGAGGGTGGCTGGTGACGGACAACAAGAGGGTGGCTGGGCTGGTGACGGGCAACAAGAGGGTGTCTGGGCTGGTGACGGACAACAAGAGGGGGGCTGGGCTGGTGACGGACAACAAGAGGGGGGCTGGGCTGGTGATGGACAACAAGATGGGGGCTGGTGACAGACAACAAGAGTGGGGCTGGGCTGGTGACGGACAACAGGAGGGTGGCTGGTGACGGACAACAAGAGGGTGGCTGGGCTGGTGACGGGCAACAAGAGGGAGGCTGGGCTGGTGACGGACAACAAGAGGGTGGCTGGGCTGGTGACGGACAACAAGAGGGGGGCTGGGCTGGTGACGGGCAATAAGAGGGGGGCTGGGCTGGTGACGGACAACAAGAGGGGGACTGGGCTGGTGACGGACAACAAGATGGGGGCTGGTGACGGATAACAAGAGGGGGGCTGTTGACGGACAACAAGAGGGTGGCTGGTGACGGACAACAAGAGGGTGGCTGGTGACGGACAACAAGAGGGTGGCTGGGCTGGTGACGGACAACAAGATGGGGGCTGTTGACGGACAACAAGAGGGGGGCTGGTGACGGACAACAAGAAGGGGGCTGGGCCGGTGACGGACAACAAGAGGGCAGCTGGGCTGGTGACGGACAACAAGAGGGTGGCTGGTGACGGACAACAAGAGGGGGGCTGGTGACGGACAACAAGAAGGGGGCTGGGCTGGTGACGGACAACAAGAGGGTGGCTGGTGACAGACAACAAGAGGGGGGCTGGGCTGGTGACGGAAAACAAGAGGGGGGCTGGGCTGGTGACGGACAACAAGAGCGGGGCTGGGCTGGTGACGGGCAACAAGATGGGGGCTGGTGACGGACAACAAGAGGGGGGCTGGTGACGGACAACAAGAGGGAGGCTGGTGACGGACAACAAGAGGGGGGCTGGTGACGGACAACAAGAGGGGGGCTGGGCTGGTGACGGACAACAAGAGGGAGGCTGGTGACGGACAACAAGAGGGTGGCTGGTGACGGACAACAAGAGGGTGGCTGGGCTGGTGACGGACAACAAGAGGGTGGCTGGGCTGGTGACGGACAACAAGATGGGGGCTGGTGACGGACAACAAGAGGGGGGCTGGTGACGGACAACAAGAGGGTGGCTGGGCTGGTGACGGACAACAAGAGGGAGGCTGGTGACGGACAACAAGAGGGGGGCTGGGCTGGTGAAGGGCAACAAGAGGGAGGCTGGTGACGGGCAGTAAGAGGGTGTCTGGGCTGGTGACGGACAACAAGAGGGGGGCTGGGCTGGTGACGGACAACAAGAGGGGGGCTGGGCTGGTGATGGACAACAAGATGGGGGCTGGTGACAGACAACAAGAGTGGGGCTGGGCTGGTGACGGACAACAGGAGGGTGGCTGGTGACGGACAACAAGAGGGTGGCTGGGCTGGTGACGGGCAACAAGAGGGAGGCTGGGCTGGTGACGGACAACAAGAGGGTGGCTGGGCTGGTGACGGACAACAAGAGGGGGGCTGGGCTGGTGACGGGCAATAAGAGGGGGGCTGGGCTGGTGACGGACAACAAGAGGGGGACTGGGCTGGTGACGGACAACAAGATGGGGGCTGGTGACGGATAACAAGAGGGGGGCTGTTGACGGACAACAAGAGGGTGGCTGGTGACGGACAACAAGAGGGTGGCTGGTGATGGACAACAAGAGGGTGGCTGGGCTGGTGACGGACAACAAGATGGGGGCTGTTGACGGACAACAAGAGGGGGGCTGGGCTGGTGACGGACAACAAGAGGGGTGCTGGGGTGGTGACGGACAACAAGAGGGGGGCTGGGCTGGTGACGGACAACAAGTGGGTGGCTGGTGACGGATAACAAGAGGGGGGCTGTTGACGGACAACAAGAGGGTGGCTGGTGACGGACAACAAGAGGGTGGCTGGTGATGGACAACAAGAGGGTGGCTGGGCTGGTGACGGACAACAAGATGGGGGCTGTTGACGGACAACAAGAGGGGGGCTGGGCTGGTGACGGACAACAAGAGGGGTGCTGGGGTGGTGACGGACAACAAGAGGGGGGCTGGGCTGGTGACGGACAACAAGTGGGTGGCTGGTGACGGACAACAAGAGGGGGGCTGGTGACGGACAACAAGAAGGGGGCTGGGCCGGTGACGGACAACAAGAGGGCAGCTGGGCTGGTGACGGACAACAAGAGGGTGGCTGGTGACGGACAACAAGAGGGGGGCTGGTGACGGACAACAAGAAGGGGGCTGGGCTGGTGACGGACAACAAGAGGGTGGCTGGTGACAGACAACAAGAGGGGGGCTGGGCTGGTGACGGACAACAAGAGGGGGGCTGGGCTGGTAACGGGCAACAAGAGGGTGTCTGGGCTGGTGACGGAAAACAAGAGGGGGGCTGGGCTGGTGACGGACAACAAGAGCGGGGCTGGGCTGGTGACGGGCAACAAGATGGGGGCTGGTGACGGACAACAAGAGGGGGGATGGTGACGGACAACAAGAGGGAGGCTGGTGACGGACAACAAGAGGGTGGCTGGTGACGGACAACAAGAGGGTGGCTGGGCTGGTGACGGACAACAAGAGGGTGGCTGGGCTGGTGACGGACAACAAGATGGGGGCTGGTGACGGACAACAAGAGGGGGACTGGTGACGGACAACAAGAGGGTGGCTGGGCTGGTGACGGACAACAAGAGGGAGGCTGGTGACGGACAACAAGAGGGGGGCTGGGCTGGTGAAGGGCAACAAGAGGGAGGCTGGTGACGGGCAGTAAGAGGGTGACTGGGCTGGTGAAGGGCAACAAGAGGGTGGCTGGGCTGGTGAATGGCCACAAGAGGGAGGCTGGTGACGGCCAACAAGAGGGAGGCTGGTGACGGCCAACAAGAGGTTGGCTGGTGACGGGCAGCAAGAGGGGGGATGGGCTGGTGTCAGGCAACAAGAGGGTGGCTGGTGACGGACAACAAGAGGGGGGCTGGTGACGGACAACAAGAGGGAGGCTGGTGACGGACAACAAGAGGGAGGCTGGTGACGGACAACAAGAGGGGGGCTGGTGACGGACAACAAGAGGGGGGCTGGGCTGGTGACGGACAACAAGAGGGAGGCTGGTGACGGACAACAAGAGGGTGGCTGGTGACGGACAACAAGAGGGTGGCTGGGCTGGTGACGGACAACAAGAGGGTGGCTGGGCTGGTGACGGACAACAAGATGGGGGCTGGTGACGGACAACAAGAGGGGGGCTGGTGACGGACAACAAGAGGGTGGCTGGGCTGGTGACGGACAACAAGAGGGAGGCTGGTGACGGACAACAAGAGGGGGGCTGGGCTGGTGAAGGGCAACAAGAGGGAGGCTGGTGACGGGCAGTAAGAGGGTGACTGGGCTGGTGAAGGGCAACAAGAGGGTGGCTGGGCTGGTGAATGGCCACAAGAGGGAGGCTGGTGACGGCCAACAAGAGGGAGGCTGGTGACGGCCAACAAGAGGGTGGCTGGTGACGGGCAACAAGAGGGGGGATGGGCTGGTGTCAGGCAACAAGAGGGTGGCTGGTGACGGACAACAAGAGGGAGGCTGGTGACGGACAACAAGAGGGGGGCTGGGCTGGTGACGGACAACAAGAGGGTGGCTGGTGACGGACAACAAGAGGGTGGCTGGGCTGGTGACGGGCAACAAGAGGGTGTCTGGGCTGGTGACGGACAACAAGATGTGGGCTGGTGACGGATAACAAGAGGGGGGCTGTTGACGGACAACAAGAGGGTGGCTGGTGACGGACAACAAGAGGGTGGCTGGTGACGGACAACAAGAGGGTGGCTGGGCTGGTGACGGACAACAAGAGGTTGGCTGGTGACGGGCAGCAAGAGGGGGGATGGGCTGGTGTCAGGCAACAAGAGGGTGGCTGGTGACGGACAACAAGAGGGGGGCTGGTGACGGACAACAAGAGGGAGGCTGGTGACGGACAACAAGAGGGAGGCTGGTGACGGACAACAAGAGGGGGGCTGGTGACGGACAACAAGAGGGGGGCTGGGCTGGTGACGGACAACAAGAGGGAGGCTGGTGACGGACAACAAGAGGGTGGCTGGTGACGGACAACAAGAGGGTGGCTGGGCTGGTGACGGACAACAAGAGGGTGGCTGGGCTGGTGACGGACAACAAGATGGGGGCTGGTGACGGACAACAAGAGGGGGGCTGGTGACGGACAACAAGAGGGTGGCTGGGCTGGTGACGGACAACAAGAGGGAGGCTGGTGACGGACAACAAGAGGGGGGCTGGGCTGGTGAAGGGCAACAAGAGGGAGGCTGGTGACGGGCAGTAAGAGGGTGACTGGGCTGGTGAAGGGCAACAAGAGGGTGGCTGGGCTGGTGAATGGCCACAAGAGGGAGGCTGGTGACGGCCAACAAGAGGGAGGCTGGTGACGGCCAACAAGAGGGTGGCTGGTGACGGGCAACAAGAGGGGGGATGGGCTGGTGTCAGGCAACAAGAGGGTGGCTGGTGACGGACAACAAGAGGGGGGCTGGTGACGGACAACAAGAGGGAGGCTGGTGACGGACAACAAGAGGGGGGCTGGGCTGGTGACGGACAACAAGAGGGTGGCTGGTGACGGACAACAAGAGGGTGGCTGGGCTGGTGACGGGCAACAAGAGGGTGTCTGGGCTGGTGACGGACAACAAGATGTGGGCTGGTGACGGATAACAAGAGGGGGGCTGTTGACGGACAACAAGAGGGTGGCTGGTGACGGACAACAAGAGGGTGGCTGGTGACGGACAAC
Organism: Oncorhynchus mykiss; assembly: GCF_013265735.2. Taxonomy (NCBI): domain Eukaryota; kingdom Metazoa; phylum Chordata; class Actinopteri; order Salmoniformes; family Salmonidae; genus Oncorhynchus; species Oncorhynchus mykiss. The sequence continues at coordinate 58,015 of NW_023493739.1, read as the reverse complement.
AAGAGGGTGGCTGGGCTGGTGACGGACAACAAGATGGGGACTGTTGACGGACAACAAGAGGGGGGCTGGGCTGGTGACGGACAACAAGAGGGGGACTGGGCTGGTGACGGGCAACAAGAGGGGTGCTGGGGTGGTGACGGACAACAAGAGGGGGGCTGGGCTGGTGACGGACAAGAAGAGGGTGGCTGGTGACGGACAACAAGAGGGGGGCTGGTGACGGACAACAAGAAGGGGGCTGGGCCGGTGACGGACAACAAGATGGCAGCTGGGCTGGTGACGGACAACAAGAGGGTGGCTGGTGACGGACAACAAGATGGGGGCTGGTGACGGACAACAAGAGGGGGGCTGGTGACGGACAACAAGAGGGAGGCTGGTGACGGACAACAAGAGGGTGGCTGGTGACGGACAACAAGAGGGTGGCTGGGCTGGTGACGGACAACAAGATGGGGGCTGGTGACGGACAACAAGAGGGGGGCTGGTGACGGACAACAAGAGGGTGGCTGGGCTGGTGACGGACAACAGGAGGGAGGCTGGTGACGGACAACAAGAGGGTGGCTGGTGACGGACAACAAGAGGGTGGCTGGGCTGGTGACGGACAACAAGAGGGTGGCTGGGCTGGTGACGGACAACAAGATGGGGGCTGGTGACGGACAACAAGAGGGGGGCTGGTGACGGACAACAAGAGGGTGGCTGGGCTGGTGACGGACAACAAGAGGGAGGCTGGTGACGGACAACAAGAGGGGGGCTGGGCTGGTGAAGGGCAACAAGAGGGAGGCTGGTGACGGGCAGTAAGAGGGTGACTGGGCTGGTGAAGGGCAACAAGAGGGTGGCTGGGCTGGTGAATGGCCACAAGAGGGAGGCTGGTGACGGCCAACAAGAGGGAGGCTGGTGACGGCCAACAAGAGGGTGGCTGGTGACGGGCAACAAGAGGGGCTGGTGTCAGGCAACAAGAGGTTGGCTGGTGACGGACAACAAGAGGGTGGCTGGGCTGGTGACGGACAACAAGAGGGTGGCTGGTGACGGACAACAAGAGGGTGGCTGGGCTGGTGACGGACAACAAGAGGGTGGCTGGTGACGGACAACAAGAGGGTGGCTGGGCTGGTGACGGGCAACAAGAGGGTGTCTGAGCTGGTGACGGACAACAAGAGGGGGGCTGGGCTGGTGACGGACAACAAGAGGGGGGCTGGGCTGGTGATGGACAACAAGATGGGGGCTGGTGACAGAAAACAAGAGTGGGGCTGGGCTGGTGACGGACAACAGGAGGGTGGCTGGTGACGGACAACAAGAGGGTGGCTGGGCTGGTGACGGGCAACAAGAGGGAGGCTGGGCTGGTGACGGACAACAAGAGGGTGGCTGGGCTGGTGACGGACAACAAGAGGGGGGCTGGGCTGGTGACGGGCAATAAGAGGGGGGCTGGGCTGGTGACGGACAACAAGAGGGGGACTGGGCTGGTGACGGACAACAAGATGGGGGCTGGTGACGGATAACAAGAGGGGGGCTGTTGACGGACAACAAGAGGGTGGCTGGTGACGGACAACAAGAGGGTGGCTGGTGACGGACAACAAGAGGGTGGCTGGGCTGGTGACGGACAACAAGATGGGGGCTGTTGACGGACAACAAGAGGGGGGCTGGGCTGGTGACGGACAACAAGAGGGGGACTGGGCTGGTGACGGGCAACAAGAGGGGTGCTGGGGTGGTGACGGACAACAAGAGGGGGGCTGGGCTGGTGACGGACAACAAGAGGGTGGCTGGTGACGGACAACAAGAGGGGGGCTGGTGACGGACAACAAGAAGGGGGCTGGGCCGGTGACGGACAACAAGAGGGCAGCTGGGCTGGTGACGGACAACAAGAGGGTGGCTGGTGACGGACAACAAGAGGGGGGCTGGTGACGGACAACAAGAAGGGGGCTGGGCTGGTGACGGACAACAAGAGGGTGGCTGGTGACGGACAACAAGAGGGTGGCTGGGCTGGTGACGGCCAACAAGAGGGAGGCTGGGCTGGTGACGGACAACAAGAGGGTGGCTGGGCTGGTGACGGCCAACAAGAGGGAGGCTGGGCTGGTGACGGACAACAAGAGGGGGGCTGGTGACGGACAACAAGAGGGAGGCTGGTGACGGCCAACAAGAGGGAGGCTGGTGACGGCCAACAACAGGGTGGCTGGGCTGGTGACGGGCAGCCAGAGGGGGGCTGGTGACGGACAACAAGAGGGAGGCTGGTGACGGGCAGCCAGAGGGGGGCTGGTGACGGACAACAAGAGTGGAGGCTGGTGACGGGCAGTAAGAGGGTTGCTGGGCTGGTGACCTCCGTGAGGCCTAGTGTTAGCTTGTGTGTGTGGTGTGTGTGTGTGTCTTTGTGTGCGTGCTTATTTGTGTGTTAGCGTCGTCTAGCAGCCTGATAGGATGTAATATGATTCAGTATAATATAGTCTGCTAGCAGAATACTCTGCGTGGAAGAAAGTGCAACGCTCCGAGCCAATCAGATCACCCTGACTGGGTTCCAGCACAATTCTCACTGAGCATTAAAGACAGTGAATGAATGAACAGATGTAGCGTACAGGCCTGAGTCATAAATGGCAGCCTGTCCCTATATAGTGCGTTACCTATTGGTCCTGGCTGAAATAGTGCACTAAATAGGGAATAGGTTTCCATTTGGGATGCATGGTGGAGAGGACAGAGCTGTGTCTTTGTGTCCTTTTGAGGAGAAATAGAATGAATCCAAGCAAGAGGAAAACATGATAATCATCCTCTCCTCTCCTCTCCTCTCCTCTCCTCTCCTCTCCTCTCCTCTCCTCTCCTCTCCTCTCCTCTCCATCTCTCCTCTCCTCTCCTCTCCTCTCCTCTCCTTCTCCTCTCCTCAGCTTACAGAGAGAATGCAGTGATACAACCTCTCCCCTCCTCTTCCTGTACCTCTCCTCTCCTCTTCCTGGACCTCTCCTCTCAGTCTTTATCATTAGAGCTTCCTATTATCTACCCTGAGTTCTGGAGATGTGTTTCCAGCAGAGCACCCTGGGAGTCTGGCAGCGAGGCGAGGCGAGCTGTAGGGTCTCCGTCCCAAATGGCACGCCTATTCACTTTATAGTGCACCACTTTTGACCAGGGCCCATAGGACACTGGTCCAAGGTAGTGCACTACGTAGGGCATACGGTGAGATTAGGGACGAAGCCTAGCTCTGCTGCTGAGCATTGTGATGAGTTCTCTACTGATGTTTCATGCTTCACTATGTCAGCCCTGCTTTACTCCCCTCTGCTGCTGCCTCATCCTGCTGCCTCATCCTGCTGCCTCATCCTGCTGCCTCATCCTGCTCTCTCTCTGCTGCTGCCTCATCCTGCTGCCTCATCCTGCTGCCTCATCCTGCTCTCTCTCTACTGCTGCCTCATCCTGCTGCCCCATCCTGCTGCCCCATCCTGCTGCCTCATCCTGCTCCACTGTTTATGATCACATTCAGGGATTTATTCCCTAACACCCTGCCTCTCCTGTAGATGTGTCACCTAGTTTTACCTCTCTCCTCACTCCCTTCTCTCAGTCCATATCTGTCTGTTACTCTGTCGGTTACTCTGTATGTTACTCTGTCTGTTACTCTGTCTGTTACTCTGTCTGTTTATGATCACATTCAGTCCAGGTGTAAACTGGGATTTATTCCCTAACACCCTGCCTCCCCTGTAGATGTGTCGGCCAGTTTTACCTCTCTCCTCACTCCCATCTCTCAGTCCATATCTGTCTGTTACCCTGTCTGTTACTCTGTCTGTTACCATGTCTGTTACTCTGTCTGTTACCGTTACTCTGTCTGTTACTCTGTCTGTTACTCTGTCTGTTACTCTGTCTGTTACCGTTAATCTGTCTGTTAATCTGTCTGTTAATCTGTATGTTACTCTGTCTGTTACCGTTACTCTGTCTGTTACTCTGTCTGTTACCGTTACTCTGTCTGTTGCTCTGTCTGTTAATCTGTCTGTTAATCTGTCTGTTACCGTTACAATGTCTGTTACTCTGTCTGTTACCGTTACTCTGTCTGTTACCCTGTCTGTTACCCTGTCTGTTAATCTGTCTGTTTCTGTTACTCTGTATGTTACCGTTACTCTGTCTGTTACTGTTACTTTGTCTGTTACTCTGTCTGTTACTTTGTCTGTTACTCTGTACGTTACTGTTACTATGTATGTTACCGTTACTCTGTCTGTTACTCTGTCTGTTACTCTGTCTGTTACCCTGTCTGTTACCGTTACTATGTATGTTACTGTTACTCTGTCTGTTACTATGTCTGTTACTCTGTCTGTTACTCTGTATGTTACCTGTCTGTTACTCTGTCTGCTACCCTGTCTGTTACCTGTCTGTTACTCTGTCTATTACTATGTCTGTTACTCTGTCTGTTACCATGTCTGCTACCCTGTCTGTTACTCTGTCTGTTAGTCTGTCTGTTACTCTGTCTGTTACCCTGTCTGTTACCCTGTCTTTTACTCTGTCTGTTACTCTGTCTGTTACCGCTACTCTGTCTGTTAGTCTGTCTGTTACTCTGTCTGTTACTCTGTCTGTTACCCTGTCTGTTTTTCTGTCTGTTTCCATTACTCTGTATGTTACTGTTACTCTGTCTGTTACCGTTACTCTGTCTGTTACCCTGTATGTTACTGTTACTATGTCTGTTTCCGCTACTCTGTCTGTTACTGTTTCTCTGTCTGTTACTGTTACTCTGTCTGTTACCCTGTATGTTACTGTTACTATGTCTGTTACCGTTACTCTGTCTGTTACTCTGTCTGTTGCTATGTCTGTTACAGTTACTCTGTCTGTTACTCTGTCTGTTACTATGTCTGTTACCGTTACTCTGTCTGTTACTCTGTCTGTTACCCTGTCTGTTACCCTGTCTGTTACCCTGTCTGTTACCGTTACTCTGTCTGTTACCCTTCTGTTACTCTGTCTGTTACCCTGTCTGTTACCCTGTCTGTTACTCTGTCTGTTACTCTGTCTGTTACCGTTACTCTGTCTGTTACCCTGTCTGTTACCGTTACTCTGTCTGTTACTCTGTCTGTTACCGTTACTCTGTCTGTTACCCTGTCTGTTACCCTGTCTGTTACTCTGTCCATTACTCTGTCTGTTACCGTTACTCTGTCTGTTACCCTGTCTGTTACTCTGTCTGTTACCGTTACCCTGTCTGTTACCCTGTCTGTTACCTTGTCTGTTAGCCTGTCTGTTACTCTGTCTGTTACTCTGTATGTTACCGTTACTCTGTCTGTTACCTTTACTCTGTCTGTTACTCTGTCTGTTACCCTGTCTGTTACCCTGTCCGTTACTCTGTATGTTACCGTTACTCTGTCTGTTACTCTGTATGTTACCTTTACTCTGTCTGTTACTCTGTCTGTTACCGTTACTCTGTCTGTTACCCTGTCTGTTACTCTGTCTGTTACTCTGTCCATTACTCTGTCTGTTACCGTTACTCTGTCTGTTACCCTGTCTGTTACTCTGTCTGTTACCGTTACTCTGTCTGTTACCCTGTCTGTTACCTTGTCTGTTACCCTGTCTGTTACTCTGTCTGTTACTCTGTATGTTACCGTTACTCTGTCTGTTACCTTTACTCTGTCTGTTACTCTGTCTGTTACCCTGTTTGTTACCCTGTCTGTTACTCTGTATGTTACCGTTACTCTGTCTGTTACTCTATATGTTACCGTTACTCTGTCTGTTACTCTGTCTGTTACCGTTACTCTGTATGTTACTCTGTCTGTTACTCTGTATGTTACCGTTACTCTATCTGTTACCGTTACTCTGTCTGTTACTGTTACTCCGTCTGTTACTCTGTATGTTACCCTGTCTGTTACTCTGTCTGTTACTCTGTATGTTACCGTTACTCTGTCTGTTACCTTTACTCTGTCTGTTACTCTGTCTGTTACCCTGTCTGTTACCCTGTCTGTTACTCTGTATGTTACCGTTACTCTGTCTGTTACTCTGTATGTTACCGTTACTCAGTCTGTTACTCTTTGTTACCGTTACTCTGTCTGTTGCCCTGTCTGTTACTCTGTCTGTTACTCTGTCTGTTACTCTGTCTGTTACCGTTACTCTGTATGTTACTCTGTATGTTACCGTTACTCAGTCTGTTACTCTTTGTTACCGTTACTCTGTCTGTTGCCCTGTCTGTTACTCTGTCTGCTAATCTGTCAGAGAGGAGATGGTTGGTACAGATTAGAGAGGAGAGAGTTAGTACAGGTTAGAGAGGAGAGCGTTAGTACAGGTTAGAGAGGAGAGAGTTAGTACAGGTTAGAGAGGAGAGAGTTAGTACAGATTAGAGAGGATAGAGTTAGTACAGGTTAGAGAGGAGAGAGTTAGTACAGGTTAGAGAGGAGAGAGTTAGTACAGGTTAGAGAGGAGAGAGGAGAGAGTTAGTACAGGTTAGAGAGGAGAGAGTTAGTATTGGTTAGAGAGGAGAGAGTTAGTACAGGTTAGAGAGGAGAGAGGAGAGAGTTAGTACTGGTTAGAGAGGAGAGAGTTAGTACAGGTTAGAGAGGAGAGAGTTAGTACAGGTTAGAGAGGAGAGAGGAGAGAGTTAGTACAGGTTAGAGAGGAGAGAGGAGAGAGTTAGTACAGGTTAGAGAGGAGAGAGGAGAGAGTTAGTACAGGTTAGAGAGGAGAGAGTTAGTACAGGTTAGAGAGGAGAGAGTTAGTACAGGTTAGAGAGGAGATAGTTAGTACAGATTAGAGAGGATAGTTAGTACAGGTTAGCGAGGAGAGAGGAGAGAGTTAGTACAGGTTAGAGAGGAGAGAGGAGAGAGTTAGTACAGGTTAGAGAGGCGAGAGTTAGTTCAGGTTAGAGAGGAGAGAGTTAGTACAGGTTAGGGAGGAGAGAGGAGAGAGTTAGTACAAGTTAGAGAGGAGAGAGAAGAGAGTTAGTACAGGTTAGAGAAGAGAGAGGAGAGAGTTAGTACAGGTTAGAAAGGAGAGAGTTAGTACAGGTTTTAGAGGAGAGAGTTAGTACAGGTTAGAGAGGAGAGAGGAGAGAGTTAGTACAGGTTAGAGAGGAGAGAGGAGAGAGTTAGCACAGGTTAGAGAGGAGAGAGTTAGTACAGGTTAGAGAGGAGAGAGGAGAGAGTTAGTACAGGTTAGAGAGGAGAGAGGAGAGAGTTAGTACAGGTTAGAGAGGAGATAGTTAGTACAGGTTAGAGAGGAGATAGTTAGTACAGATTAGAGAGGATAGTTAGTACAGGTTAGAGAGGAGAGAGGAGAGAGTTAGCACAGGTTAGAGAGGAGAGAGTTAGTACAGGTTAGACAGGAGAGAGTTAGTACAGGTTAGAGAGGAGTTAGTTAGTACAGGTTAGAGAGGAGATAGTTAGTACAGATTAGAGAGGATAGTTAGTACAGGTTAGCGAGGAGAGAGGATAGAGTTAGCACAGGTTAGAGAGGAGAGAGTTAGTACAGGTTAGACAGGAGAGAGTTAGTACAGGTTAGAGAGGAGATAGTTAGTACAGATTAGAGAGGATAGTTAGTACAGGTTAGCGAGGAGAGAGGAGAGAGTTAGTACAGGTTAGAGAGGAGAGAAGAGAGAGTTAGTACAGGTTAGAGAGGCGAGAGTTAGTTCAGGTTAGAGAGGAGAGAGTTAGTACAGGTTAGGGAGGAGAGAGTTAGGATCTCTGATGTCTGCTACACTAACAGACCCTCCCTCCTGCACCCCTCCACCTCTCGCTCCCTTCTCCACCCCTTCTTCTCCCTCCTCCCTTCTCCACACCTCCAACTCGATCTCGCCATCCTGAGGGTAGACTGGCGTGGGAGCTGAGGAGAAAGGAGGGGAAAGGAGGAGGAGGAGGAGGAGCTGAAACAGAGCCAAGAAGAAGGAAAGGCGAGAGGAATAAGAGATGTTATATTAAATAAGTAAAGTGATACGGAGAGTAGAGAGAGAGAGAGAGAGAGAGAGAGAGAGAGAACAGACATTCTTCTTCTATGGTCTCTTGGGCTCTTCTCTGCCAGCCATTTCTCAAGCTAAATTAAGGATTGAGGTTGGACTGGGAAGACCCACGAGAGCCAATCTGGCTTCCTAGCCTCTTCTG
>NW_023493739.1:35000-45000 GCF_013265735.2 Oncorhynchus mykiss | reverse complement strand
AGATTACCTCAGAGAGACAAACTGAATAGCGAAGAAAGGTGCCAGATTACCTCAGAGAGACAAACTGAATAGTGGGAAAAGGTGCCAGATTACCTCAGAGAGACAAACCGAATAGCGTGAAAAGGTACCAGATTACCTCAGAGCGACAAACTGAATAGTGGGAAAAGGTGCCAGATTACCTCAGAGAGACAAACTGAATAGTGGGAAAAGGTACCAGATTACCTCAGAGAGACAAACTGAATAGTAGAGAAAGGTATCAGATTACCTCAGAGAGACAAACTGAATAGTGGTAAAAAGGTACCAGATTACCTCAGACAGACAAACTGAATAGTAAAGAAAGGTACCAGATTACCTCAGAGAGACAAACTGAATAGTGGGAAAAGGTACCAGATTACCTCAGAGAGACAAACTGAATAGTGGAGAAAGGTACCAGATTACCTCAGAGAGACAAACTGAATAGTGGAGAAAGGTGCCAGATTACCTCAGAGAGACAAACTGAATAGTGGGAAAGGTACCAGATTACCTCAGAGAGACAAACTGAATAGTGGGAAAAGGTACCAGATTACCTCAGAGAGACAAACTGAATAGTGGGAAAAGGTACCAGATTACCTCAGAGAGACAAACTGAATAGTGGGAAAAGGTGCCAGATTACCTCAGAGAGACAAACTGAATAGTGGAGAAGGTACCGGATTACCTCAGAGAGACAAACTGAATAGTGGGAAAAGGTACCAGATTACCTCAGAGAGACAAACTGAATAGTGGGAAAAGGTACCAGATTACCTCAGAGAGACACACTGAATAGTGGGAAAAGGTACCAGATTACCTCAGAGAGACAAACTGAATAGTGGGAAAAGGTACCAGATTACCTCAGAGAGACAAACTGAATAGTGGGAAAAGGTACCAGATTACATCAGAGAGACAAACTGAATAGTGGAAAAGGTACCAGATTACCTCAGAGAGACAAACTGAATAGTGGGAAAAGGTACCAGATTACCTCAGAGAGACACACTGAATAGTGGGAAAAGGTACCAGATTACCTCAGAGAGACAAACTGAATAGTGGGAAAAGGTACCAGATTACCTCAGAGAGACAAACTGAATAGTGGAGAAAGGTACCAGATTACCTCAGAGAGACAAACTGAATAGTGGAGAAAGGTGCCAGATTACCTCAGAGAGACAAACTGAATAGTGGAGAAGGTACCAGATTACCTCAGAGAGACAAACTGAATAGTAGAGAAAGGTACCAGATTACCTCAGAGAGACAAACTGAATAGTGGGAAAAGGTACCAGATTACCTCAGAGAGACAAACTGAATAGTGGGAAAAGGTACCAGATTACCTCAGAGAGACAAACTGAATAGTGGGAAAAGGTACCAGATTACCTCAGAGAGACAAACTGAATAGTGGGAAAAGGTACCAGATTACCTCAGAGAGACAAACTGAATAGTGGGAAAAGGTACCAGATTACCTCAGAGAGACAAACTGAATAGTGGGAAAAGGTGCCAGATTACCTCAGAGAGACAAACTGAATAGTGGAGAAGGTACCAGATTACCTCAGAGAGACAAACTGAATAGTAGAGAAAGGTACCAGATTACCTCAGAGAGACAAACTGAATAGTGGGAAAAGGTGCCAGATTACCTCAGAGAGACATACTGAATAGTAGAGAAAGGTACCAGATTACCTCAGAGAGACAAACTGAATAGTGGAGAAAGGTACCAGATTACCTCAGAGAGACAAACTGAATAGTAGAGAAAGGTACCAGATTACCTCAGAGAGACAAACTGAATAATGGAGAAGGTACCAGATTACCTCAGAGAGACAAACTGAATAGTAGAGAAAGGTACCAGATTACCTCAGAGAGACAAACTGAATAGTGGGAAAAGGTACCAGATTACCTCAGAGAGACAAAATGAATAGTAAAGAAAGGTACCAGATTACCTCAGAGAGACAAACTGAATAGTGGGAAAAGGTACCAGATTACCTCAGAGAGACAAACTGAATAGTGGAGAAAGGTACCAGATTACCTCAGAGAGACAAACTGAATAGTGGAGAAAGGTGCCAGATTACCTCAGAGAGACAAACTGAATAGTGGAGAAGGTACCAGATTACCTCAGAGAGACAAACTGAATAGTAGAGAAAGGTACCAGATTACCTCAGAGAGACAAACTGAATAGTGGGAAAAGGTGCCAGATTACCTCAGAGAGACATACTGAATAGTAGAGAAAGGTACCAGATTACCTCAGAGAGACAAACTGAATAGTGGAGAAAGGTACCAGATTACCTCAGAGAGACAAACTGAATAGTGGAGAAAGGTACCAGATTACCTCAGAGAGACAAACTGAATAGTGGGAAAAGGTACCAGATTACCTCAGAGAGACAAACTGAATAGTGGAGAAGGTACCAGATTACCTCAGAGAGACAAACTGAATAGTGGAGAAAGGTACCAGATTACCTCAGAGAGACAAACTGAATAGTAGAGAAAGGTACCAGATTACCTCAGAGAGACAAACTGAATAGTGGGAAAAGGTACCAGATTACCTCAGAGAGACAAACTGAATAGTGGGAAAAGGTACCAGATTACCTCAGAGAGACAAACTAAATAGTGGAGAAGGTACCAGATTACCTCAGAGAGACAAACTGAATAGTGGAGAAGGTACCAGATTACCTCAGAGAGACAAACTGAATAGTAGAGAAAGGTACCAGATTACCTCAGAGAGACAAACTGAATAGTGGGAAAAGGTACCAGATTACCTCAGAGAGACAAACTGAATAGTGGGGAAATGTGCCAGATTACCTCAGAGAGACAAACTGAATAGTGGAGAAAGGTACCAGATTACCTCAGAGAGACAAACTGAATAGTGGTAAAAGGTGCCAGATTACCTCAGAGAGACAAACTGAATAGTGGGAAAAGGTACCAGATTACCTCAGAGAGACAAACTGAATAGTGGGAAAAGGTACCAGATTACCTCAGAGAGACAAACTGAATCGTGGAGAAAGGTACCAGATTACCTCAGAGAGACAAACTGAATAGTGGAGAAAGGTGCCAGATTACCTCAGAGAGACAAACTGAATAGTGGAGAAAGGTACCAGATTACCTCAGAGAGACAAACTGAATAGTGGAGAAAGGTGCCAGATTACCTCAGAGAGACAAACTGAATAGTAAAGAAAGGTACCAGATTACCTCAGAGAGACAAACTGAATAGTGGAGAAAGGTACCAGATTACCTCAGAGAGACAAACTGAATAGTGGAAAAAGGTGCCAGATTACCTCAGAGAGACAAACTGAATAGTGGAGAAGGTACCAGATTACCTCAGAGAGACAAACTGAATAGTGGAGAAGGTACCAGATTACCTCAGAGAGACAAACTGAATAGTGTAGAAAGGTACCAGATTACCTCAGAGAGACAAACTGAATAGTAAAGAAAGGTACCAGATTACCTCAGAGAGACAAACTGAATAGTGGAGAAAGGTACCAGATTACCTCAGAGAGACAAACTGAATAGTGGAGAAAGGTGCCAGATTACCTCAGAGAGACAAACTGAATAGTGGAGAAGGTACCAGATTACCTCAGAGAGACAAACTGAATAGTAGAGAAAGGTACCAGATTACCTCAGAGAGACAAACTGAATAGTGGGAAAAGGTACCAGATTACCTCAGAGAGACAAACTGAATAGTGGGAAAAGGTACCAGATTACCTCAGAGAGACAAACTGAATAGTGGAGAAAGGTACCAGATTACCTCAGAGAGACAAACTGAATAGTGGAGAAAGGTGCCAGATTACCTCAGAGAGACAAACTGAATAGTGGAGAAAGGTACCAGATTACCTCAGAGAGACAAACTGAATAGTGGAGAAAGGTGCCAGATTACCTCAGAGAGACAAACTGAATAGTAAAGAAAGGTACCAGATTACCTCAGAGAGACAAACTGAATAGTGGAGAAAGGTACCAGATTACCTCAGAGAGACAAACTGAATAGTGGAAAAAGGTGCCAGATTACCTCAGAGAGACAAACTGAATAGTGGAGAAGGTACCAGATTACCTCAGAGAGACAAACTGAATAGTGGAGAAGGTACCAGATTACCTCAGAGAGACAAACTGAATAGTGTAGAAAGGTACCAGATTACCTCAGAGAGACAAACTGAATCGTGTAGAAAGGTGCCAGATTACCTCAGAGAGACAAACTGAATAGTGGAGAAAGGTAACAGATTACCTCAGAGAGACAAACTGAATAGTGGAGAAAGGTGCCAGATTACCTCAGAGAGACAAACTGAATAGTAGAGAAAGGTACCAGATTACCTCAGAGAGACAAACTAAATAGTGGGAAAAGGTACCAGATTACCTCAGAGAGACAAACTGAATAGTGGGAAAAGGTACCAGATTACCTCAGAGAGACAAACTGAATAGTGGAGAAAGGTACCAGATTACCTCAGAGAGACAAACTGAATAGTGGAGAAAGGTGCCAGATTACCTCAGAGAGACAAACTGAATAGTGGAGAAAGGTACCAGATTACCTCAGAGAGACAAACTGAATAGTGGAGAAAGGTGCCAGATTACCTCAGAGAGACAAACTGAATAGTAAAGAAAGGTGCCAGATTACCTCAGAGAGACAAACTGAATAGTGGAGAAAGGTACCAGATTACCTCAGAGAGACAAACTGAATAGTGGAGAAAGGTGCCAGATTACCTCAGAGAGACAAACTGAATAGTAAAGAAAGGTACCAGATTACCTCAGAGAGACAAACTGAATAGTGGAGAAAGGTGCCAGATTACCTCAGAGAGACAAACTGAATAATGGAAAAAGGTGCCAGATTACCTCAGAGAGACAAACTGAATAGTGGAGAAGGTACCAGATTACCTCAGAGAGACAAACTGAATAGTGGAGAAGGTACCAGATTACCTCAGAGAGACAAACTGAATAGTGTAGAAAGGTACCAGATTACCTCAGAGAGACAAACTGAATCGTGTAGAAAGGTGCCAGATTACCTCAGAGAGACAAACTGAATAGTGGAGAAAGGTGCCAGATTACCTCAGAGAGACAAACTGAATAGTAGAGAAAGGTACCAGATTACCTCAGAGAGACAAACTGAATAGTGGGAAAAGGTACCAGATTACCTCAGAGAGACAAACTGAATAGTGGGAAAAGGTACCAGATTACCTCAGAGAGACAAACTGAATAGTGGGAAAAGGTACCAGATTACCTCAGAGAGACAAACTGAATAGTGGAGAAAGGTACCAGATTACCTCAGAGAGACAAACTGAATAGTGGGAAAAGGTACCAGATTACCTCAGAGAGACAAACTGAATAGTGGGAAAAGGTGCCAGATTACCTCAGAGAGACAAACTGAATAGTGGAGAAGGTACCAGATTACCTCAGAGAGACAAACTGAATAGTAGAGAAAGGTACCAGATTACCTCAGAGAGACAAACTGAATAGTGGGAAAAGGTACCAGATTACCTCAGAGAGACAAACTGAATAGTGGGAAAAGGTACCAGATTACCTCAGAGAGACAAACTGAATAGTGGAGAAAGGTACCAGATTACCTCAGAGAGACAAACTGAATAGTGGAGAAAGGTGCCAGATTACCTCAGAGAGACAAACTGAATCGTGGAGAAAGGTACCAGATTACCTCAGAGAGACAAACTGAATAGTGGAGAAAGGTGCCAGATTACCTCAGAGAGACAAACTGAATAGTGGAGAAAGGTACCAGATTACCTCAGAGAGACAAACTGAATAGTGGAGAAAGGTGCCAGATTACCTCAGAGAGACAAACTGAATAGTAAAGAAAGGTACCAGATTACCTCAGAGAGACAAACTGAATAGTGGAGAAAGGTACCAGATTACCTCAGAGAGACAAACTGAATAGTGGAAAAAGGTGCCAGATTACCTCAGAGAGACAAACTGAATAGTGGAGAAGGTACCAGATTACCTCAGAGAGACAAACTGAATAGTGGAGAAGGTACCAGATTACCTCAGAGAGACAAACTGAATAGTGTAGAAAGGTACCAGATTACCTCAGAGAGACAAACTGAATAGTGGGAAAAGGTACCAGATTACCTCAGAGAGACAAACTGAATAGTGGAGAAAGGTAACAGATTACCTCAGAGAGACAAACTGAATAGTGGAGAAAGGTGCCAGATTACCTTTAGAGAGACAAACTGAATAGTAGAGAAAGGTACCAGATTACCTCAGAGAGACAAACTAAATAGTGGGAAAAGGTACCAGATTACCTCAGAGAGACAAACTGAATAGTGGGAAAAGGTACCAGATTACCTCAGAGAGACAAACTGAATAGTGGAGAAAGGTACCAGATTACCTCAGAGAGACAAACTGAATAGTGGAGAAAGGTGCCAGATTACCTCAGAGAGACAAACTGAATAGTGGAGAAAGGTACCAGATTACCTCAGAGAGACAAACTGAATAGTGGAGAAAGGTGCCAGATTACCTCAGAGAGACAAACTGAATAGTAAAGAAAGGTGCCAGATTACCTCAGAGAGACAAACTGAATAGTGGAGAAAGGTACCAGATTACCTCAGAGAGACAAACTGAATAGTGGAGAAAGGTGCCAGATTACCTCAGAGAGACAAACTGAATAGTAAAGAAAGGTACCAGATTACCTCAGAGAGACAAACTGAATAGTGGAGAAAGGTGCCAGATTACCTCAGAGAGACAAACTGAATAGTGGAAAAAGGTGCCAGATTACCTCAGAGAGACAAACTGAATAGTGGAGAAGGTACCAGATTACCTCAGAGAGACAAACTGAATAGTGGAGAAGGTACCAGATTACCTCAGAGAGACAAACTGAATAGTGTAGAAAGGTACCAGATTACCTCAGAGAGACAAACTGAATCGTGTAGAAAGGTGCCAGATTACCTCAGAGAGACAAACTGAATAGTGGAGAAAGGTGCCAGATTACCTCAGAGAGACAAACTGAATAGTAGAGAAAGGTACCAGATTACCTCAGAGAGACAAACTGAATAGTGGGAAAAGGTACCAGATTACCTCAGAGAGACAAACTGAATAGTGGGAAAAGGTACCAGATTACCTCAGAGAGACAAACTGAATAGTGGGAAAAGGTACCAGATTACCTCAGAGAGACAAACTGAATAGTGGAGAAAGGTACCAGATTACCTCAGAGAGACAAACTGAATAGTGGGAAAAGGTGCCAGATTACCTCAGAGAGACAAACTGAATAGTGGAGAAGGTACCAGATTACCTCAGAGAGACAAACTGAATAGTAGAGAAAGGTACCAGATTACCTCAGAGAGACAAACTGAATAGTAGAGAAAGGTACCAGATTACCTCAGAGAGACAAACTGAATAGTGGGAAAAGGTACCAGATTACCTCAGAGAGACAAACTGAATAGTGGGAAAAGGTACCAGATTACCTCAGAGAGACAAACTGAATAGTGGGAAAAGGTGCCAGATTACCTCAGAGAGACAAACTGAATAGTGGGAAAAGGTGCCAGATTATCTCAGAGAGACAAACTGAATAGTGGGAAAAGGTGCCAGATTATCTCAGAGAGACAAACTGAATAGTGGAGAAGGTACCAGATTACCTCAGAGAGACAAACTGAATAGTGGAAAAGGTGCCAGATGTTTCCTAGTCCCCTCATCCAACTAGTGAACTACCAGGTACCTACACAGATCTAGATGTTTTCTAGAGTCTCCTCATCCAACTAGTGAACTACCAGGTACCTACACAGATCTAGATGTTTTCTAGTCTCCTCATCCAACTAGTGAACTACCAGGTACCTACACAGATCTAGATGTTTTCTAGAGTCTCCTCATCCAACTAGTGAACTACCAGGTACCTACACAGATCTAGATGTTTTCTAGAGTCTCCTCATCCAACTAGTTAACTACCAGGTACCTACACAGATCTAGATGTTTTCTAGAGTCTCCTCATCCAACTAGTGAACTACCAGGTACCTACACAGATCTAGATGTTTTCTAGAGTCTCCTCATCCAACTAGTGAACTACCAGGTACCTACACATATCTAGATGTTTTCTAGAGTTTCCTCATCCAACTAGTGAACTACCAGGTACCTACACAGATCTAGATGTTTTCTAGAGTCTCCTCATCCAACTAGTGAACTACCAGGTACCTACACAGATCTAGATGTTTTCTAGAGTCTCCTCATCCAACTAGTGAACTACCAGGTACCTACACAGATCTAGATGTTTTCTAGAGTCTCCTCATCCAACTAGTTAACTACCAGGTACCTACACAGATCTAGATGTTTTCTAGTCTCCTCATCCAACTAGTGAACTACCAGGTACCTACACAGATCTAGATGTTTTCTAGAGTCTCCTCATCCAACTAGTGAACTACCAGGTACCTACACAGATCTAGATGTTTTCTAGAGTCTCCTCATCCAACTAGTGAACTACCAGGTACCTACACAGATCTAGATGTTTTCTAGAGTCTCCTCATCCAACTAGTGAACTACCAGGTACCTACACAGATCTAGATGTTTTCTAGAGTCTCCTCATCCAACTAGTGAACTACCAGGTACCTACACAGATCTAGATGTTTTCTAGAGTCTCCTCATCCAACTAGTGAACTACCAGGTACCTACACAGATCTAGATGTTTTCTAGAGTCTCCTCATCCAACTAGTGAACTACCAGGTACCTACACAGATCTAGATGTTTTCTAGAGTCTCCTCATCCAACTAGTGAACTACCAGGTACCTACACAGATCTAGATGTTTTCTAGAGTCTCCTCATCCAACTAGTGAACTACCAGATACCTACACAGATCTAGATGTTTTCTAGAGTCTCCTCATCCAACTAGTGAACTACCAGGTACCTAGACAGATCTAGATGTTTTCTAGAGTCTCCTCATCCAACTAGTGAACTACCAGGTACCTACACAGATCTAGATGTTTTCTAGAGTCTCCTCATCCAACTAGTGAACTACCAGGTACCTACACAGATCTAGATGTTTTCTAGAGTCTCCTCATCCAACTAGTGAACTACCAGGTACCTAGACAGATCTAAGTAACCGTGGAGACGGTTTCTAGAGTCTCCTCATCCAACAACAACTAACATCCATAAATACATCTTCAATCGTTAACACCTAGAAGTGTAGTTGACTACTGGATACAGACTGGTAGATTAATGTAAAACACCTGGTAGATTAAAACACCTGTAATCAGAAACACCTTGATGTGTATTATAAACTGGGTGGTTTGAACCCTGAATTCTGATTGGCTGACAGCTGTGGTATACCAAGGCTATGACAACACCATCTATTTTTACTGCTATAAGGCACCTCAGGGGTTTGTGGTATATGGCCAATATACCACGGCTAAAGGGTTGTGTCCAGGCACTCCACGGGGCATCGTGCAGAGAACAGCCCTTAGACGTGGTATATTGGCTATATACAACTCTCCCTCTGGCTTTATTGCTTAACATTTGGCCACTGGATACACAGTAGACTGGGAGATAAATCTCAGCTGCATTCTGGGAATTGGTCCAGAAGTAATTGAGCCAGTAACCATCAGCCAACACAAACAGCTACTCTTCATCAGCGACGTAGAGTTGTCTGCACTTTGACTTTCTCCTGGTCCCTCCTGATGTCTCCATCTCTGACCCCTCCTGATGTCTCCATCTCTGACCCCTCCTGATGTCTCCATCTCTGACCCCTCCTGATGTCTCCATCTCTGACCCCTCCTGATGTCTCCATCTCTGACCCCTCCTGATGTCTCCATCTCTGACCCCTCCTGATGTCTCCATCTCTGACCCCTCCTGATGTCTCCATCTCCTGACCCCTCCTGATGTCTCCATCTCTGACCCCTCCTGATGTCTCCATCTCTGACTCTCTCCCGATGTCTCCATCTCTGACCCCTCCTGATGTCTCCATCTCTGACCCCTCCTGATGTCTCCATCTCTGACTCTCTCCCGATGTCTCCATCTCTGACCCCTCCTGATGTCTCCATCTCTGACCCCTCCTGATGTCTCCATCTCTGATTCTCTCCTGATGTCTCCATCTCTGACT